>NC_048565.1:37076375-37376375 GCF_013265735.2 Oncorhynchus mykiss
TTTGTTGAACAAAAGGACCATTTGTGATGTTTATGGGACATATTGGAGTGCCAACAGAAGAAGATCTTCCAAGGTATGAATTATATCATTATCTCAGAGTTTTGTGTCGAGCCTGCTGGGTTGAAATATGATAGTGTTTGTATGATGGGGTGCTGTCCTCAGATAATCTCATACTTTGCTTTTGCCGTAAAGCCTTTTTGGCTGGATTATCAAGAAGTTCAGCTTTAATTTGGTGTATTCCACTTGTGATTGTATGGAAGTTAAATATTTATAATAATTTAATTTGAATTTGGCGCTCTGCCATTTCACCGGATGTTGTCAAATGGATCCCGCTAAAGAGATTTGATCCATAAGAAGTTTTAAAGCTTGGTTGCAAATGGGTCTTCCAAATGAACAATGACCCCAAGCATACTTCCAAAGTTGTGGCAAAATGGCTTAAGGACAACAAAGTCAAGGTATTGGAGTGGCCATCACAAAGCCCTTACCTCAATCCTATAGAACATTTGTGGGCAGAACTGAAAAAGCGTGTTACACCAGCTCTGTGTGGAGGAATGGGCCATAATTCACCCAACGTATTGTGGGAAGCTTGTGGAAGGCTACCCGAAACATTTGCCCCAAGTTAAACAATTTAAAGACAATGCTACCAAATACTTATTGAGTATATTTAAACTTCTGACCCACTGGGAGTGTGATGAAAGAAATAAAAGCTGAAATAAATAATTCTCTCTAATATTATTATTATTCTGACATTTCACATTCTTAAAATAAAGTGGTAATCCTAACTGACCTAAGACAGGGCATAAAATGTCAAGTATTGTGAAAAACTGAGTTTAAATGTATTTGGCTAAGGTGTATGTTAACTTCCGACTTCAACTGTATCACAGTCCATGCTTGAACAGGAAACTCCTCCACTGTCTTTTACAGTATCCCCAACACATACCATCCCTACATACACCACCCAGAGGAGTTTCCTGTTCCACGGCCCTAAATTGCTCAGGCCCCAAAATACCAGACAGCTGCTGCAGACAGTCAACTCACACACACACACACGCACGCAGTCGGACCTCTGGTCCCCACAAGTACTAGTTAAACACGTCCACACACACACACACACACACACACACACACACACACACACACACACACACACACACACTGAAAGCATTTGGATGTGAAATCAGAGCTGAGAGGAATGGAAGGCAGTGTGGCTCCACAGATGTGAGCCTGGAACTTGTCAACATTGATGTTTTATACACAACAAATAAAGAGGCTGCGAAGCAACCTTGAGATTGACCCAAAATGGACACCTATAGGGAGACTCCAGTGGATTGATATGGGATGGCATGCTGCCAGGGGTGGTGTGCATGCTGGTTTATGGCTAATATTTGTTTTTTGGCCAACCATATTCTGCACAATAAGTACATTCCTAGCCCAGTGTGTATCAGACAGAGCAGCCACACATTGGATCTGGTGTATCAGTCAATATTGTTTGTTCTTTACAGGCTCCTTGTGTTTCAATGTTGGTGTATTACCTCTTCTAAGGTCTTGTTACTGTGTGTGACCTGTGAATGGAGGGGGCAGTAAGGCAATGGGGTAGCAGGGCAGTAGGACAGGGGTCAGAGATAGTCATACCAGCAAGTTCCCAGCTCCCGTGACTGATCTGTTCGGCCCTGAAAAACAATGATGTCAGCTTCTGGATCCACATCAAAGCTGCATATACAACATGTGCCTAAACCCCATACACGTTAGTTTCATGTTGGAGCACATCTCACGGCAGCATAACATCAGGGGTGGAAAAACCAGATACCAATTACATAATACCATAGAAACCACGCAAACCACACTGAACTCCGAATGCCCAGCCAAAAGCTTGGAAAATTACTTACGTGGGGAGTTTACTGTCCCAGGCTGTAGACTAAGAAGACCACCAGGCTGTAGTTTCAAGGAAACCACCATTGTCCCAGTGCCCAAGAAAACCACGTGACATGCCTAAATGACGATAGCCCTGTCGCACTCACCCTAGTCATCATGAAGTGCTTCGAGAGACTGGTCATGGCCCTCATCAAGGCCAGCACGTCATACACAATCCAAGTTGCCTACCGCTCCAACAGATCCATGGACGATGCCATTTCCATTGCGTGGGATGGGGGGGTGGGACGGACCTGAGCTTCCCTAAATGCAACAAAAGTCGAACTTTTGGGGGGTCTCTAATGTAACCATTCTCCTACAGTGGTTTGCGAAAGTATTCACCTCCCCTTTTTTCCTATTTTGTTGCCTTACAACCTGGAATTAAAGTAGATTTTTGGGGAGTTTGTATCACTTGATGTGCATAACATGCCTACCACTTCGAAGATGCAAAATATTTTGTATTGAGAAACAAACAACAAATATGAAATAAAACCTGCAAACTTGAGCGTGCTTAACTATCCCCCCCCCCCCAAAGTCAATACTTTGTAGAGCTGCCTTTTGCAGCAATTACAGCTGCAAGTCTATTGGGGTATTTCTCAAAATCTTGGCACATCTAGCCACTGGGAATTTTGCCCATTCTTCAAGGCAAAACTGCTCCAGCTTTTTTAAGTTGGATGGCTCCCACTGGTGTACAACAATCTTTAAATCATACCACAGATTCTCAATTGGATTGAGGTCAGGGCTTTGACTACGCCATTCCAAGACATTTAAAGGTTTCTCCTTAAACCAGTTGAGTGTTGCTTTAGCAATATGCTTAGGGTCATTGTCATACTGGAAGGTGAACCTCCATCCCAGTCTCAAATCTCTGGAAGACTGAAACAGGTTTACCTCAAGAATTTCCCTGTATTTAGCGCCATCCATCATTCCTTCAATTCTGACCAGTTTCCCAGTCCCTGCCGATGAAAAACATCCCCACAGCATGATGCTGCCACCACCATGCTTCACTGTGAGGATGGTATTCTCGGGGTGATGAGAGGTGTTGGGTTTGCGCCAGACATAGCATTTCCCTTGATGGCCAAAAGCTCCATTTTAATCTCATCTGACCAGAGTACCTTCTACCATATGTTTGGGGAGTCTCCCACATGCCTTTTGGAGAACACCAAATGTGTTTTCCTATTTCTTTCTTTAAGCAGGGGCTTTTTTTCTGGCCACTCTTCCGTAATGCCCAGCTCTGTGGAGTGTAAGGTTAATTGTGGTCCTATGGACAGATACTTCCATCTCGGCTGTGGAGCTTTGCCGCTCCTTCAGGGTTGTCTTTGGTCTCTTTGTTGCCTCTCTGATGAATGTCCTTGCCTGGTCCGTGAGTTTTGGTGGATGGCCCTCTCTTGGCAGGTTTGTTGTGGTGCATTTTCTTTCAATTTTTTAATCATGGATTTATTGGTGCTCCGTGGAATGTTTAACGTTTCTGGTATTCTTTTAGAGCCCAACCCTGATCTGTACTTCTCCACAACTTTGTCCCAGACTTGTTTGGAGAGCTCCTTGGTCTTCATGGTGCCGCTTGCTTAGTGGTGTTGCAGACTCTGGGGCCTTTCAGAACAGGTGTATTTATACTGAGATCATGTGACAGATCATGTGACACTTAAATAAAGACCACTTGTGTGCAAGTAATTGGTTGCACCAGATCTTATTTAGGGGCTTCATAACAAAATGGGTGAATACATATGCACTCACCACTTTTCAGATTTTAATTTTTTTAAATAAGTAATTTTTGAATTTCACTTCGCCAATTTGGACTATATTGTGTATGTCCGTTACTTGAAATACACATAAAAATCCATTTAAATTACAGGTTGTAATGCAACAAAATAGGAAAAACTCCAAGGGGGGTGAATGCTTTTGCAAGTCACTGTATTTAAAAAAAAATGCAATTGGTTGTGCTACGGTGGTAAATATTATAATTAAAGCTTATTCCAAATTAAACGACACACCTCTCTGTCAGGGTTTAAACCAGTGACAATTGGTACAGGTTCTTTCAATTTGGGCTCCCGAGTGGTGCAGCGGTCTAAGGAACTGCATCTCAGTGCAAGAGGTGTCGTTACAGTCCCTGGTTGAATCCAGGCTGTATCACATCTGGCTGTGATTGGGAGTCCCATAGGGTGGTACACATTTGCACCAGCGATGTCTGGGTTTGGCTGGGGTAGGCTGTCATTGTAAATAAGAATTTGTCATTAACTGACTTGCCTAGCTAAATAAATGATAAAAAATAATTGTATTCATCTCTCAACTCTGCCTCTCTCACTGTCTGTCTTGAGTTTTCACTAGCACACTTGCAACATTGTATAAACTGTGTCCATTCTGCTAGCTAACTTGCAACATTATCAACTGGGCCCTCACAGTTTCCTGTGCAGGTGAGCTCAGGACAGACAGCTGTATTTCAGCACCAAAAATGTGTCAGCAAGATGCATCAATTAATTCAGGCTACAAAAATGTAGGCTTAAGGACAATCACCG
This sequence comes from Oncorhynchus mykiss, assembly GCF_013265735.2. Lineage (NCBI taxonomy): Eukaryota > Metazoa > Chordata > Actinopteri > Salmoniformes > Salmonidae > Oncorhynchus > Oncorhynchus mykiss. Next base: position 37,080,794 of record NC_048565.1, read on the forward strand.
AATATTATTACACTGTTGGGTGTTTTGCAAAAGATGTCTCAGTCCCTTTATCACATGGCCGTGCACTGTTTGGATGCTGGAATTATGATGTTTTCCTCTTGACAATCAGATGAAAACATCATGATTGGTTGTGTTCATGACAAAATAAAAGGTAATACATGTTTACTGTTAAAATACATGTCTTTGCTATTAGGCCCATAAAAAAATAGAAAGTTTCACTACCTTACCGTCAGGCAGACTATCCACAAGCCATCAGACTGCTAATCACTTGAAATGGACCGACCAACTGCACTGACTCTCTGCACCTTAGCAAACATGCACCCCCACACATACATGTACACACACACACACACAGTTCCCACCAGCTCTAATTTCTTGCCCACAAAAGTGTTACTATGCGATGTATGGGCTATTCAGGTGTTGAGCTGTATGCCTCACGAATGTGTGTTTGTAGGGCAGTAAGACATATCTCTTTGCTTTGTATAAGACCTGCCAAAGCACGACCCAGAAGACATGTACTGCCATTGAGGCTTGGTAAACAGTCATTAGCTGCGAAGAGGTAGAGGAGTGGGCTCCCCTCTGAGATAGAGCAGCATTCCTGCATGGTCCAGCACTGACAGAGAGAATACTTTTAGTCACGGTCTGATCAAAACATAATAGACTTATCAGCAGAGCTTTGTCTCAGGAAACAAAGTCAAATCGAATCTAATTGTATTTGTCACATGCGCCAAATACAACAGGTGTAGATTTTACCGTGAAATGCTTACTTACAAGCCCTTTCCAAACACTGCAGAGTTAAAAAGTACAAATAATTATCTAAATAAAAAAAGGAAATATTAGCACAATAAAATTACAATAACGAGACTCTATACAAGGAGTACCGTTACTGAGTCAATGTGCAGGGGTACGAGGTACGCAGTTCAGGTAATATGTATATGTACAGTTGAAGTCAGAGGTTTACATACACTTAGGTTGGAGTCATTAAAACTCAATTTTCAACCACTCCACAAATTTCTTGTTAGAAAACTATAGTTTTGGCAAGTCTGTTAGGACATCTATATTGTGCATGACACAAGTAATTTTTCCAACAATTGTTCACAGACAGATTATTTCACTTATAAATCATTGTATCACAATTCCAGTAAGTCAGAAGTTTACATACACTAAGTTGACTGTGCATTTAAACAGCTTGGAAAATTCCAGGAAATTATGTCATGGCTTTAGAAGCTTCCGATAGGCTAATTGACATCATTTGAGTCATTAGCATGTATTTCAAGACCTAGCTTCAAACTCAGTGCCACTTCGCTTGGCATCATGGGAAAATCTTTAAAAAATCAACCAAGACCTCAGAAAACAAATTGTAAATTGTAGACATCCACAAGTCTGGTTCATCCTTGGGAGAAATGTCCAAATGCCTAAAGGTACCAAGTTCATCTGTACAAACAATAGTACGCAAGTATAAACACTATTGGACCACGCAGCAGTCATACCGCTCAGGAAGGAGACGCGTTCTGTCTCCTAGAGATGAACGTACTTTGGTGCAAAAAGTGCAAATCAATCCCAGAACAACAGCAAAGGACCTTGTGAAGATTCTGGAGGAAACAGGTACAAAAGTATCTATATCCACAGTAAAACGTGTCCTGTATCGACATAACCTGAAAGGTTACCCAAGGCCATGCTACCAAATACTAATGAGTGTATGTGAACTTCTGACCCACTGGGAATGTGATAAAATAAATAAAAGCTGAAATAAACCATTCTCTCTACTATTATTCTGATATTTCACATTCTTAAAATAAAGTGGTGATCCTAACAGACCTAAGGCAGGGAATTTTTACTAGGATTAAATGTCAAGAATGAAAAACTGAGTTTAAAAGAATTTGGATAAGGTGTATGTAAACGTCCGACTTCAACTGTAGGTAGGGGTAAAAGTGACCAGGCAATCAGGATAGATTATCAACAAAGTAGCAGCATCGCATGTGAAGAGTGTGAAAGTGTGTGCGTGTGTGTGTGTGTGTGTGTGTGTGTGTGTGTGTGATGTCTATGTGTGTGTGTGTGTGTGTGTGTGTGTGTGTGTGTGTGTGTGTGTGTGTGTGTGTGTGTGTGTGTGTGTGTGTGTGTGTGTTGTGTGAGTGTACGTAGTGTTTGTGTGTTGGAGTGTTAGTGTAGGATGTGTCAGTGTGTGGGTAGAGTCCAGTGAGTGTGCATAGAGCCAGCTCAAGAGATTCAGTCCAACAACAAAAAAGGGGGTTAACGCAAAGCTTTAGGTTAAAAGCTGTTCAGGAGTCTTTTGGTCACAGACATGGCTCTCCGGTACCGATTGCCGTGTGGTAGCAGAGAAAATAGTCTATGACTTGGGTGGCTGGAGTCTTTAGGCCCTTTCCTCTGACACTGCCTGGTATAGCAGGAATGGATGGCAGGGAGCTCAGCCTCAGTGATTCGTGGTCCGTACACACTACCCTCTGTAGCTGCTTATGGTCAGATGCCAAGCAGTTTTCCATACCAAGAGGTGATGCAGCCAGTAAAGATGCTCTCAATTGTGCAGCTGTAGATCTTTGTTTTGTTTCACTGACTTTAAGGGGGTCCTGGCACCAAATTGCCAAGTCTCTGACCTCCTCCCTATAGACTGTCTAATAGTCATCGTTGATCAGGCCTACCACCGTCGTGTCGTTGGCAAATGCAATGATGGTGTGAGAGTTGTCCACGGCCACACAGTCGTGGGTGAATAGGGAATACAGGAGGGGACTAAGCACGCACCGCTGAGGGGCCCCAGTGTTGAGGGTCAGCGTGGCAGATGTGTTGTTGCCTGCCCTCACCACCAGGGGGCAGCCGGTCAGGAAGTCCAGGATCCCGTTGCAGAGGAAGGTGTTCAGTCCCAGTGTCCTTAGCTTGGCAATGAACTTGGAGGGCACTATGGTGTTGAATGCTGAGCTGTTGTCAATAAACAGCATTCTCACGTAGGTGTTCCTTTTGTCCAGTTAGGAAAGGGCGGTGTGGAGTGCAATATACTTTGTGTCATCTGTGAATCTGTTGGGGCAGTATGCGAATCCATGGTGTCTCGGATGATGGTGTTGATGTGACCCATGACCAGACTTTCAAAGTATTTCATGGCTACAGATGTGAATGCTACGGGGCGTTCTTGGGCACAGGGACTTTGTGTACTGCTTGAAAATATGTACTGTAGGTATTACAGACTGGGTCAGGGAAAGGTTGAAAATGTCAGTGAAGACACTTGGCAGCTGGTCAGCACATGCTCTGAGTATGCATTCTGGTACAGAGAGCGTGAACACACAGTCATCCAAAACAGCTGGTGTTCTCATGCATGGTTCATGTTTGATCGGGTTGTTTGATCGGGTTTTGATCGAGATGTTTGATCGGGTTCAAGTTCGTGGCTGGGCCACTCAAGGACATTCAGAGACTTTTCCCGAAGCCACTCTTACATTGTCTTGGCTGTGTGATTAGAGTCGTTGTAGTATTGGAAGGTGAACCTTCGTCCCAGTCTGAGCCTCTGAGCGCTCTGGAGCAGGTTTTCATGAAGAATCTCTTTGTACTTTGCTCCATTAATCTTTCCCTCGATCTTGACTAGTCTTCCTGCCACTGAAAAACATCCCCACAGCATGATGCTGAAACCACCAGATTTCCTCTAGACATGACACTTGGCATTCAGGCCAATGAGTTCAATCTTGGCTTCATCAGACCAGAGAATCTTGTATCTCATGGTCTGAGAGTCCTTTAGGTGTCTTTTGGCAAACTCCAAGCGGGCTGTTATTTGCCTTTTCCTGAGGAGTGGCTTCCATCTGTCCACACTACTTTAAAGGCCTGATTGGTGGAGTGCTGCAGAGATGGTTGTCCTTCTATAAGGTTCTCCCATCTCCACAGAGGAACTCTGGAGCTCTGTCAGAGTGAGCATCAGGTTCTTGACCACCTCTCTGACCAAAGCCCGTCTCCCTTGATTGCTCAGTTTGGCCGGGCGGCCAGCTCTAGGAAGAGTCTTGGTGGTCCCAACTCTCTACCATTTAAGAATGATGGAAGTCACTGTGTTCTTGGAGACCTTCAATGTTGCAAGTTTTTGGTACCCTTCCCCAGATCTATGCCTCTATGCAGTCATGTCTCTGAGCTATACGGAAAGTTCCTTCAACCCCATGGCTTATTTTTTCTCCGACATGCACTGTCAACCATGCAACCTTACATAGACAGGTGTGTGCCTTTCCAAGTCTTGTCCAATCAATAGAATTGACTCCATGTTTTAGAAATATCTCAAGGGTGATAAGTGGAAACAGGATGCACCTGAGCTCAACTTCGAGCCTTATAATAAAGGGTCTGAATACTTATGTAAATAAGGTATTTCTGTTTTTAAGTTTAGTGCATTTGCAAAACATTTCTAAAAACCTGTTTTCGCTTTGTCATTGTGAGGTATTTTGTTTAGATTGCTGAGGAATTTGTTCTATTTAATCCATTTTAGAATAAGGCTGTAACATAACAAAATGTGGTTGATATAGAGTACCAGTCAAAAGTTTTGACACACCTACTCATTCCAGGTTTTTCTTTATTTGTACTATTTTCTACATTCAAAAATAATAGTGAATACATCAAAACTATGAAATAACACATATGGAATCATGTACAGTATTAACCATAAATCAAAATATATTTGAGATTCTTCAAAGTAGCCACGCTTTGCCTTGATGACAGCTTTGCACACACATGGTACCCCTTAGATCACATTAATAAGTTCAATTATGACATTCTATAGTGTGTATGATATGACAGGAATGTGCTTGGGGCAGCTCATCAATTCCATTTGGGACATTACAAAGCATGACTTTAGCATCTCTGGAGGCCGGAGACGATGTTTCAATCGATATGAATGCCAGACGCGCCAAAAAACCTGTTGACCCTCTCTTGTAGTTTCCCTGTAGGCCAATATAAATCAATTCCCACAGCATGCCAAATCAGCCTGGTATACGAGCCTAATTTATAGGCCAGTTAAACTGTCACTAAGCAGAAGGAGACCGTCGACACCTCAACATCCCAAGAGGATCCTCAGTTCACTCACAATCTGATAACTCAGTGATAGTCTGAGCCCTGACGAGTTCAAATGTAAGGTAATCACATCAGTAACCACCCTGGATGTACAGTACCAGTCAAAGGTTCGGACACACCTACTCATTCAAGGGTTTTTCTTTATTTTTACTATTTTCTACATTGAAGAATAATAGTGGAAACATCAAAACTATGAAATAACACATATGGAATCATGTTGTAACCAAAAAAGTGTTAAACAAATCAAACTATATTTTAGATTATTCAAAGTAGCCACCCTTTGGCTTGATGACAGCTTTGACCACTCTTGTCATTCTCTCATTCAGCTTCACATGGAATGCTTTGGTAGCCATGCTGGTTAACCTCTTCAGGATTAGCCCCTTTTTTTCAATTTGTTCACGCTGTTATCAAGGCAAAGGGTGGCTATTTGAACAATCTCAAATATAAATGTGTTCACTATTATTCTACAGAGCAGAAAGTATCAAAAATAAAGAAATACCCTTGAATGAGTAGGTGTGTCCAAACTTTTGTCTACTATTGTATATGGACCAGAACTTGGTTTACAAATCGTGTAGTTAATCTACAGCAACAGCGGTCAATTAAGCAATAATGCCAACATTGATTTCATTTTAATGACACACTGTGTCTCTTATTTGATAACACCAAGCCTTGTTCTTATGTAATCCACACTGTGCTCTAATTATAGGAAAGAGGATGACTATTGGACAGTTTCTACCACCCTAGCGTCTGTACACTGATGTACAAGTATATCAGTGAGTGTAAGCAGACGTGAGTCTGGGTAGATGGAGTCCAAGCCAATAACTACGAGGGCTAGATTAGTCTACCCAGACACTTAACAGATCCCATACAAATAACAGGATGCACTAAGTCACTGTCGCCTCCACTATGGCTCCCCTCCAGACTGCTGCTGGTGGTTTACTTAGTGCTGAGCTATGACCAAACAATATGAGACAAGGACAAAGTGGACTGTCTACTTTTTATAAAAGTATGCGTTTATTGTTGCCACCTCACAGTCCAACTTAGGTGCATGAATAGATAAACAGACTGGATACGTGGAAGGTATTTAGCAACTGCTGGAGGAAAAATGGAAGCTTCTTTATTCTTAAAACTTAATGCTGTAAAGCTGTTAAGTGTTGGCTTTTAACAATGGACATAAACAGGTTGGAGGCTAACCCATGGGCTTGTTGGTTATTATGTTCATTCTGTGGTCATTTACAGTGATCGTGCCTCTGATGCTGTCTGGTTGAATGCATGTGTAATTAACTCCAGTAACAATGCTGGTGAGGCTGTCCAAATGTATTGTAGAGCTTTGTAAAATGTCCCTGCATGTTCTATGTAAACAACTCTCCAAACCTCCCTCTCTTATGCCCTCACTCTCGGTTTCTCTATATGTCTCTCTCTCCCTCTCGGTTTCCCTCTATGTGCCCCCCGAAGAAGCAGACACACAGTCAAAGCAGAAGACACAATACAATACAAAAGAGATGAGTAGGGATGAAAACAAGAGCACTGGGCCACATGTGCTTTGAACACATTGTCACGATTTTTGAAATGAGTGGACCAAGGTGCAGCGTGCGTAGAGTTCCACATTATACTTAATAGTGAAACTTACAACCAAAACAACAAAGAATATAACAAACGTGCAGTATTGCAGTGCTCAAGGCAACTATACAAAAACAAGATCCCACAAACAACAGGTGGGAAAAGGCTGCCTAAATATGATCCCCAATCAGAGACAACAATAGACAGCTGCCTCTGATTGGAACCATACCAGGCCAAAATAGAAATGCAAAAACTAGAGTACCCACCCTAGTCACACCCTGGCCTAACCAAAATAGAGAATAAAAAGGATCTCTAAGGTCAGGGCGTGACACACATAAAACCATCTGGGAGGTATTGAAGAGGAGGGACAGGCTTATTGAGCAAGGGACAACTGGTTACATAAGCAATAGCTCAATGGCATCACACTGGAATTATACTGGAATCCTCAGATAATACACATTATGACAATGATGGATTCCCTGTAAAGACTTCCCTGTTGTCCCTGGAGTAAAACATTTTCCATAGGTTGTTGTTTTACACGAAACATAACCCTTCTTTTCAGTGTTACCACAGCAATAATATGTCAGCAAAAGAAGAACCGATCCAAAACAACCTGAATTGCGAAATCACTCATAGAGCTTTCCAAACAAAGTATGACAGCAGTGCAGTTGAATTGACTGTCTTCACTTATAATTACGCACTGATAATACATTTGACCTGGCCTCTCACAATCTATTCTCTGAGTGATGAAAATAGTATGCCATTCCTGAACTGTCCTTGGATGGCAGAGATGAGATTGAGATTCTTAAGGAGAAGTGCAGATCTCCCCTGAAGTAGGATATCGTTTATGAGTTGATTAATGTTACAGGGCCAGAGAGATGGGGGGATTGTAGGAAAGGATATCTAACCGCATTCCAGGACATCACCTGTACATCTCCTGTCCAGCTGACTGTCCACAAACAACCTTTCACAGATTAGTCAAAGCCTCAACACTAACTCACATACTCCCCTGTGTATGTATGCATGCATGTGTGTGTGTGTGTGCGTATGCGTGTGCGTGTGCATTCACTGTATGTGTACTGTGTGTATGTACTATTGAGGTTGTTACCATGGAGAATCAGCTCTGCATAGCAACAGGACTTTGGGTCAGAGGAAAGAGCCACAGAGCTCCGAAATAAACTCAGCAAAAAAAGAACTGTTCCTTTTTCAGGACACTGTCTTCAACCAAATGACTTTGCATTGTAAAGGGTTTAAACACTGTTTCCCATGCTTGTTCAATGAACCATAAACAATTAATGAACATGTACCTGTAGAAGGTCGTTAAGACACTAACAGCTTACAGACGGTAGGCAATTAAGGTCACAGTTATGAATATTTAGGACACCGAGGGTGCCTTTCTACTGACTCTGAAAAACATAAAAAGAAAGATGCCCAGGGTCCCTGTTCATCTGCGTGATCGCACCTTAGGCATGCTGCAAGGAGGCATGAGGACTGCAGATGTCCGTACTGGGAGATGCCTAAGACAGTGCTATAGGGAGAAAGGACGGACAGCTGATCTTCCTCGCAGTGGCAGACCACGTGTCACAACACCTGCACAGGATTGGTACATCCGAACCTCACACCTGCAGGACAGGTACAGGATGGCAGCAACAACTGCCCGAGTTACACCAGGAATGCACAATCCCTCCATCAGTGCACAGACTGTCCGCAAGAGGCTGGACGGAGGGTTTGTAGGCCTGTTGTAAGGCAGATCTTCACCAGACATCACCAGCAACAACGTCACCTATGGGCACAAACCCACCGTCGCTGGACTAGACAGGACAAAAAGTGCTCTTCACTGACGAGTCGGGGTTTCGTCACACCAGGTGTGATGGTCGAATTCACGTTTATCGTCAAAGGAATGGGTGTTACACCGAGGCTTGTACTCTGGAATGGGATCGATTTGGAGGTGGAGTGTGACAGTCATGGTCAGGGGTGGTGTGTCACAGCATCATCGGACTGAGCTTGTTGTCATTGCAGGCAATCAACGCTGTGAGTTACAGGGAAGACATCCTCCTCCCTCATCTGCTACCCTTCCTGCAGGCTCATCCTGACATGACCCTCCAGCATGACAATGCCACCAGCCATACTGCTCATTCTGTGCGTGATTTCCTGCAAGACAGGATTATCAGTGTTCTGCCATGGCCAGCGAAGAGCCCGGATCTCAATCCCATTGAGCACGTCTGGGACCTGTTGGATCGGCGGGTGAGGGCTAGGGCCAATCCCCCCCAGAAATGTCCGGGAACTTGCAGGTGCCTTGGTGGAAGAGTCGGGTAACATCTCACAGCAGGAACTGGCAAATCTGGCGCGGTCCATGAGGAGGAGATGCACTGCAGTACTTAATGCAGCTGGTGGCCACACCAGATACTGACTGTTACTTTTGATTTTGACCCCCCCCCCCCCCCCCCCCCCCCTTTGTTCACGGACACATTCTTCCATTTCTGTTAGTCACATGTCTGTGGAAGTTGTTTAGTTATGTCTCAGTTGTTGAATCTTGTTATGTTCATACAAATATTTACACATGTTAAGTTTGCTGAAAATTAACACAGTTTACAGTGAGAAGACGTTTCTTTTTTTTCTGAGTTTAGATTAACAGTTCAGGCCTTGTTGGCTGCAGTTACACCTCATGAAAACTGGGAACATGTATGTAGAAGTCTTAAATGCAGGGAAGAAAGAGAAGTTAGGAAGAGAGAGTGAGAGAGAAAGAGAGAGAGAGAAAACGAGAGAGGGAGGGAGAGGAAAGAAGGATATTATGATTGGACTGGTGGTGGGAGGGAATGTGTAGAATGCTGCGAAGAGAAGAGTGTTCCGTATTGATGACACGGTGCCATGTCTGAGGCCACTCTCTGTCTCTCTCCCCTCTTTCTCCCTCTCTCTGTCTTTCTCTTTCTCTCTCTCTCTGTCTTTCTCCCTCTCTCTGTCTTTCTCTCTCTCTCTCTCTCCCCTCTTTCTCCCTCTCTCTGTCTTTCTCTCTCTCTCTCTGTCTTTCTCTCTCTCTCTCTCTGTCTCTCTCCCCTCTTTCTCCCTCTCTCTCTCTCTCTCTCTCTCTCTCTCTCTCTCCCCTCTCTCTCTCTTTCCACATTCATCTCAGATGAATTTCCACTTGTCTCTGCTCAGACTTCTCCACAGTTACATAATGAAATCTGTTCAGTTTAAAAGGACCTCAGATCAAATCAATATCCGACTAAATGTTCCTCAGATTTATTGTGTACCAACCTAACACATGGAGAGAGGGTCAACATTGGTGCTGCCAGCCTGCCACATAATTCAATTTAGTTTATGATTAATGATTTGATTCAATAATGTGTTTGCCATCTTGCAACACTTGATTGTTAATGTATTTGCCATTAACAAATGAATGATGTCGGATGTAATACAATATGACAAAACACACACAGATGAGCAGGCAGAGGAGGAACATGTGTATAGAGAGGCTGCATCCATATGGCTGGATTCAACATCTAGGCATTTCACAGTGGTGATCCGTGGCTTGTTTGCCCAGAAAAATCTACTCAATTAGATATTATTCTAACAAATGCCCTTCATACGTTTACAGCCAATGGGATATGTGCCAATGAGTTCAGTGACCATTGTCGCGTTGCCTGTATAAGAGATGTTAAACTACCCAAATCTCGCTCATGCGTTATTACAAAGATAATTATTTTGAATTTTAATGAGCACATTTTTTCTTTGTCTGAGCTGGGTTTGAATGACTGGGGGGTTGTGTCATCTATCACTGACTCGGATCAGGCCCTTAATTGTGTTATTTCCCTGTTAACTCTGTTGCAGATAAATACAAAAAACTAAGGGTAAAAGACCGTTGTAATCCTTGTTTTACACATGAATTGTCTAAGAAATGACAGGAAAGACATTTCGATGGGCTGATCCTATGTCTGACTGCAAGACAAACTGATTCTACATCTGATTGGCAGTCCATCAGACATTTGAGAAATGGATGTCTATCCCTGGTTAAAAAAGCAAAAAAAGGAATATATCTTGCCTCTCCCTAAATATCAGGAAGCAAATTGTACAGTACACCTTCCTGACAGTTCATTATGGTGACATCATTTACCAGATTGCAGCAGCCACTACTCTTAAACCTTTGGATGCCGTCCACCATAGCGCCATTCGTTTTATCATTGGTGACAGTTTTAGTACACACCACTGCATCCTGTATCAACAGGTTGGCTGGTCCTCATTAAAGTCCCATAGATCAATTCATTACTCCCTTTTTGTTCACAAAGCCCTTCTACACAAGCTTCCAACTTATCTAACTTCTTTGCTAATGTATAAAATAATGAGATATCAAACCCGTTCACAGTGTTGGTTAGCTCTTCAGATTTCTTGGGTCTCCACGGAATTAGGGAAATCAGCTTTTAGTTTTCACGCTCCACATTTTTGGAATCACTTACAAGATTCATTACATTTGGATTCCCTGGTTACACTAGGGCATTTTCAAACTCTGATGATATATTAGTTCACTGAGGTGTGCAATTGTGTTGATTTATTGATTGATTGATTGATGTAATAACTTGTTTATGATGTCTGAATGTTAGTGACGTTCTAATGTAATGTACTTGTTATTGTATCTTGTTACATATTTGTATTTTATTTTACTTCTTGGTCTCGGGGTAGCATTGAAAATGAGACCCTGGTCTCAATTGGGCTCCCCTGATTTAAAGAAAAGTGAATTAGAAAAAATGTATTTGACCCAGGTGTGCTGGTTTGTTCCCAGACTACAGGTACCTGTATAACCACTGCCCGGGCCCAGAATGGAACGTCATGTGTCGGGGCTGCTGTGAGTATGACGTCATCCGTTGTAAGTGTCCTTTCCAGGGCACCCCTGTTGGCTACGCTGTGCCCTGCTGCCGCAACGCAGTCAACGAGTGTGACCCCTGCATCATCCACCCAGGTAAACCTGTCCAAGATCGCCATGCTGGCTCAAAACTTGGGGAGTACTTCTCCATTTAGGTTATTTTATCTGGTAAACCTGTGGAGCACTGGTTGAATGCACACTCTGTATAAGATTTGATTAACAACAACATGGTCAGATACATGGAGTTCCATTATGCCTTAGTGCTGGATTTGTTAATACTTGTTTCATTTGCAAGTACACACAGTGTGGAGGAGGCTATTCTACCAGTACATTTCTGAAACATCTGCCTTGTACAGTACCCATTAGATCCAGTGTCATGTCTTTACTGATGTTTTAGTCTGTATGCCATCTGCCTTCAAGGCTCTCTTATAAGCCTAGCCGACATACAATGGCAGTGAGGTTGGGCCATGTAGAGTGAAATGCAATAAGTTTAGACCAACCACATTAGAGAGAAATGCCTAACCCTCATTATTTTCCAGAAAATAGCAAGCTATTGAGAAACATTGTACAATTCATTACATTTGCTTTCATTGAGGGCACCCCTTTATGTTGCTCTCCTGTTGTGTATTTACTCTGAGGGGGAGGTGTGTTGGCAATAACAAAGTCAATACAGCATATATAACCTCAGAGAAAACTCATTGCTCAAAAGGCACAATGCGTAGTTATTATATTTCACCACAAGTTGTTGCAAGACTTGTTTACCTATCAGAATATGCTAATCTTTTCACTTATGAAAATATGTTGTTTGTCTGTTCCAACTTCACAACATACTCCTCTGCCTCAACTATTGGCCAGATTTCACTGAAATAGTAAAAGGCTGAAGTATGCACTTATAAAGGACTTTTCCTGTAAATCTTATACAGTAAACCCTTTTCCATCCCTCTCTATCCTGAGTGTACTGCATGTAGATGGTGGAGGAGACATGGTAAAGTCATTTGATGTTTACACTGATACCTGTTGGTGTTTATATGTCCTGCTGCTGTGTCTCTGATGTCCGTCTCCCTGACGCCCTGCCTGTCCTCAGGATGTCTGCAACACAGAGCACCATAGAACCTCCAATGTGAAAATATATCCTATCTGAAACTCAGTCCTTCTGGGGGTTTTCTGGACATTTCTATTTCAGGAAGCTGTTTTTTTCTGTTCTGTTACCCTGTTACAGTGCAAGAGGAGCCTGATGAGTTTAGCAGGTCTGATGTAAAGAGCTAACAGGCACTAAGGGGAATGCAGTAGGTGTATGGGACCGATTGAAACCGTCCATAGTAATTGGGAATGGGCAAACCAAGACTGTGACTGAATGCATCACACTTACAGTACTTTCAGAAAGTATTCATAACCCACATTTATTGAAAAGTAATTACAGAAATATCTAATATGCATAAGATTTCACAACCCTGACTTTGTAGAAGCACCTTTGGCGGCGATTACAGCTTTGAGTCGTCTTGGGTATGTCTGTATCAGCATTGCACATTCTTCCTTGCAGAATCTCAAGCTCTGTTGAGTTAGATTGGGAGTGGCAGTGGACAGCAATCTTCAAGTCTTTCCACATATTTTCAATTGGATTCAAGTCTGGGATTCGGCTGGGCCACTCAATGACTTTCACATTCTTGTTCTGAAACTATTAGAGCGTTACTTTGGCTGTATGCCTGGGGTCATTGTCCTGTTGGAACGTAAATCTTTGCCCACCAGTTTAAGGTCGTTTGCACTCTGAAGCAGGGTCTCATCAGAGATTTGCCTGTGTTTGGCTCAATTCATTGTTTCCTCTATCCTTACCAGTCTCCCAGTCTCCCGCTGAAAAGCATCCCTATAGCACGATACTACCCCCACCATGTTTCATGGTAGGAATGGTGTTAGACGGGTGATGAGCTGTGCCTGGTTTTCTTCAGACATAGTGTTCAGACCACATAATCGTATACCTAAGAAGTGTCTATGTGTGTCTGCAGCCACTACTAATAGTAGTGCAAAAGTAGCAGCAAAAGAACAGTTGAAGATACATATGGTGATGTCGTTGCACATGAGTGGTGTGGATGTCGGTAGGCATTTATGATCCGTAAAGTTATATAGGGAATCTGTGTATGTGAGAGATATGAAAGGAGAAAGTACTATTCCTGAATATGCTGTTAAACACAACAACTAGTGTAAATATCTAAACCCCTGTATGAATAGAGCACATGTCTGAAGGAGGAATTGGTAAAGAAGAGTATAATGACTTACTAGAGATCTGATGAAGTAACAAAAGAAAAAATTAAAATCTATATATAGAACTTTTAATAATCTTAATCATTTCCACACTCACACAACTCTCACATCCACATTCACTACACTCATGCAACTCACAATCACATTCCCTTCGTGCTATTATTTGATTTAAGACTTATGGTAACCTCTCTTTTTATGTTCAGTTTGATTGGTTTTATTCTATTGTTTTCTATTTTTGCACCATCGTAAACATCTTTCAGGAGTTCTACCAGGGCGATCCTGTTAGTTCTCTTGTATCTTGATCTCTTGTATACTGCATACAAGTTATATTTGCATGGTTTAGCTTATCCATCATTCATAATTAATTCATCATTAACGTTCGCTTCATGCATGTGACAGACCAATACATCACGAGGCTTCTTCTCTCTAAGCTGAGACCTTGAAACTGAGATATCTTTCATTCTCAAAACAAGGGTCTTGGCCTACTGCCAAATTGCAGATACTGACAGTAAGGATTAGTTCAATCAGTCACTTGCATGAAAACAGAAATTGTTTTTTAGAAAAGCACAAACATAACATTTTCAGTTACATGCTCTCAGAGTTTTTCACGTGCCTTTTTGCAAACTCCAGGCATGCTATCATGTGCCTTTATCTCAGGAATGGCTTCTGTCTGGCCACTCCCATGAAGCCCAGATTTATGAAGTGCTGTAGAGACTGTTCTCCTTCTAGCAGGTTTATCCCATCTCAGCCAAGGAACTCTGTAGGTTCATCGGAGTGGTCACTGGGGTTTTGGTCACCTCCCTGACCAAGGTCCTCCTTGCACGGTTGCTCAGTTTGGTCAGACAGCCAGCACTAGGTATTCTGGGTAATTCCATATTTTTTTCAATTTCCCAATTATGGACACCACTTTAGTCTTGGAACCTTTCAACATTCAATATAGTGTTTTATACCTTTCCCCATATATAGTATGTCTCATCACCAATTCTATCTCAGAGATCTACGGACAGTTCCTCTGGTATAGTTTATGCTCTGACATATGAGACTTTATATAGACAGGTGTGTTTCTTTCTAAATCATGTCCAAACAATTGAATTGGCCACAGGCGTACTCCAAGTCATAGTGACATCTCAAGGACGATCAAAGGAAATTGGATGCATCTGAGCTCAATTTGGAGTGTCATATCAAATCGGTGAGAATACTTATGCAAATGAGATATGTCTGTATTTCATTTTCAATAAATAAATATTTCTAAAAACATGTTTTCAATTTGTCATTATGGGGTAGTGTGTGTAGATGGGTGAGAAATATAATATTTAATATATTTTACATTCAGGCTGTAACACAACAAAATGTGGAATAATTCAAGGGTATGAATACCTTCTGAAGGTACTGTATGGTGAAGAGGTTTCAGACGTTTCAGTTTTCAGTCAGCACTTTCTACTTGATGCTGTGCCGGCTCCATCTTTCTTTCTATCTAACCTCTCAGTCTTTGTCTCTCTTACTCCACCATTTTCCCCTCTCTTCTTCTCTCTCTCTTAGGTTGCAGCATATTTGAGAACTGTAAGCGGTGTAACAACGGGACGTGGGGCCCCAGAGATGATTTCTTTGTCAAGGGGAAGTACTGTGCTGAGTGTCGACCCGGCTGGTCAGGCGGTGACTGCTTGAGTGAGTACACTCATTCTCACATATTCCTCTACCCACATTACCTCCTACCATCGCTACGGGTAAAATGTGCCCTTAACCACAGATCTAGGATCAGATTACTTTATTCCCCCAGTTCCAACCAAAACCATTATGGGGATGAAAGAATATCTGACCTTGTATCAGGGTTATAAGTAACGTCAACACGCTTCCTTTCCATGCCTCTATATAGGCATATACCATACTGTACCTACAGTGCAGTATATACCAATTACTATAGGAGACAATTCTGGCACAACAGTATTTTGCATGGAAAAGAGCTAATTGTCTCATAGATTTTCCATTCAAGGAGCTGAAAAGTCAAAATAGTGTTAGTCAACATTCTGGAATCTCACAATATAATTTCTAGAGAAAGCATAGGTTTCTGATGTATTTTCATCAACCGCAGAAACTTGGCATGTATTTGTGGCACTTGGCTGCAGGCCTGTGGTTAATGTGCATTTTGTTTACTTTTACCAGCCTGCATTCTTCATTTGTCTCCCGTTTGAAGTGTATTTTTCCTAATGTATGCCATGTAACTCTGTAACTGGTAAATATCATGCTATTACTCAACTTTAGATGGCAATTACATATACAGTTATGGCCAAAAGTTTTGAGAATGACTCAAATATAAATTTCACATTGTATGCTGCCTCAGTTTGTATGATGGCAATTTGCATATACTCCAGAATGTTATGAAAAGTGATCAGATGAATTGCAATTAATTGCAAAGTCCCTCTTTGCCATGCAAATGAACTAACTGAATCCCCAAAAATAATTTGCGCTGCATTTCAGCCCTGCCACAAAAGGGCCAGCTGACATCATGTCAGTGATTCTCTCGTTAACACAGGTGTGAGTGTTGACGAGGACAATGCTGGAGATCACTCTGTCATGCTGATTGAGTTCGAATAACAGACTGGAAGCTTCAAAAGGAGGGTGGTGCTTGGAATCATTGTTCTTCCTCTGTCAATCATGGTTACCTGCAAGGAAACAAGTGCCGTCATCATTGCTTTGCACAAAAAGGGCTTCACAGGCAAGGATACTGCTGCCAGTAAGATTGCGCCTAAATCAACCATTTATCGGATCATCAAGAACTTCAAGGAGAGCGGTTCAATTGTTGTGAAGAAGGCTTCAGGGCACCCAAGAAAGTCCAGCAAGCGCCAGGACCATCTCCTAAAGTTGATCCAGCTTCGGGATCGGGGCACCACCAGTACAGAGCTTGCTCAGGAATGGCAGCAGGCAGGTGTGAGTGCTTCTACACACACAGTGAGGGGAAGCAAAGAAGCAAAGAAGCCACTTCTCTCCAGGAAAAACATCAGGGACAGACTGAAATTCTGCAAAAGTTACAGGGATTGGACTGCTGAGGACTGGGGTAAAGTCATTTTCTCTGATGAATCCCCTTTCCGATTGTTTGGGGCATCCGGAAAGAAGTTTGTCCGGAGAAGACAAGGTGAGCGCTACCATCAGTCCTGTGTCATGCCAACAGTAAATCATCCTGAGGCCATTCATGTGTGGGGTTGCTTCTCAGCCTAGGGAGTGGGCTCACTCACAATTTTGCCTAAGAACACAGCCATGAATAAAGAATGGTACCAACACATCCTCTGAGAGCAACTTCTCCCAACCATCCAGGAACAGTTTGGTGACGAACATTGCCTTTCCAGCATACAAACAAAAACCCACAAATTCTGACAAACTCCAAGCATTGATTATGCAAGAATGGGCTGCCATCAGTCAGGATGTGGCCCAGAAGTTAATTGACAGCATGCCAGGGAGGATATTAGAGGTCTTGAAAAATAAGTGTCAACACTGCAAATATTGACTCTTTGCATCAACTTCATGTAATTGTCAATAAAAGCCTTTGACACTTATGAAATGCTTGTAATTATACTTCAGTATTCCATAGTAACATCTGACAAAAATATCTAAACACACTGAAGCAGCAAACTTGTGAAAATGTATATTTGTGTCATTCAAAAAACTTTTGGCCAAGACTGTACACTACATGTTCACAAGTTTGTGGACAGTGGACACCTGCTCGTCGAACATCTTATTTCAAAATCTTGGGCATTAATATGGAGTTGGTCCCCCATTTTCTGCTATAACAGCCTCTACTCTTCTGGGATGGCTTTCCACTAGATGTTGGAACATTGCTGCTGGGACTTGCTTCCATTCAGCCACAAGAGCATGAGGTCGGGCACTGATGTTGCGCAATTAGGCCTGGCTCACAGTCGGTGTTCCAATTAATCCCAAAGGTGTTCAATGGGGTTGAGGTCAGGTCTCTGTGCAGGCTAGTCAAGTTCTTCCACACTGATCTTGAAAAAAAAAGATTCTGTATGGACCTCACTTTGTGCACGGGGGCATTGTGATGATGAAACAGGAAAGGCCTTCCCCAAACTCTTGCCACAAAGCTGGAAGCACAGAATTGTCTAGAATGTCATTATATGCTGTAGCGTTAAGATTTCAATTCACTGGAACTAATTGGCCTAGCACGCACCATGGAAAACAGCCCCAGACTTTTATTCCTCCTCCATCAAACTTTACAGTTGGCACTATGCATTGGGGCAAGTAGCGTTCTCCTGGCATCCACCAAACCCAGATTCATCTGTCGGACTGCCAGATAGTGAAGCGTGATTCATCATTCCAGAAAACGTGTTTCACTGCTCCAGAGTCCAATGGCAGCGAGCTTTACAACACTCCAGCCAACGCCTGCATTGCGCATGGTAATCTTAGGCGTGTGTGCAGCTGCTTGGCCATGGAAACCCATTTCATGAAGCTCTTGACACACAGTTATTGGGCTGATGTTGCTTCCAGAGGCCGTTTGGAACTAGGTAGTAAGTGTAGCAACAGAGGACAGATGATTTTTACACGCTCCACGCTTCAGCACTCAGCGGTCCCGTTCTGTGAACTTGTGTGGCCTACCACTTCGCAGCTGAGCCGTTGCTCCGAAACATATTCATTTCACAATAACAGCACTTACAGTTGACCAGGGAAGCTCCAGCAGAGCAGACATTTGATGAACTGACTTGGTGGGAAGGGGGCATCCTATGACGGTGTCACATTGAAAGTCACCGAGCTCCTCCATTAGGCCATTCTACTGCCAATGTTTGTCTATGGAGGTTGCATGGATGTGTGCTAGATTTTATACACCTGTCGGTAACGGATGTGGCTGAAATAGCTGAATCCACTAGTTTGAAGGGGTGTGCACATACTTCAGTAAATATTGTGTATGAGCTACACAACAGCACAATGATTTAATTATAATGAAACATATAATTACACTAATAAATAAAACCCTGATTGCACGGTCATGTAAAATGTGAGCTCTTAATGGTTTTGTTCCTGTTTATAGAGTGTGGAGGAGTGATCCGTAAAGGTCAGGGCCACATAGTCCTGGAAAGTTACCCCACCAACGCTCGCTGTGAATGGACAGTTCAGGTGGACCCACGATTCACCATCAACTTCAGGTGGGTGTGACCAACGGTGTATCTGACTTGAGTTGTCTCTTAATCTCAAGACAGAGTTAGTCCACTGAGCCAAAGCCTGGTGTAACTGAATGACAGCTAGTTATAATGTTCACTTTGTCATATTTTCCCTTGACATGAATGGGCTATGCTTTGGCCTCTCTGGTGACCATCTGTAATAGTTATTAATACCTGACCCATTTCATTTCAGTTTTCACATTTCTTTGAGAGGTAGGTCATGGACCAATGTGAGTCTAGACCACAGGTTGGAAACCACTCCTATTCTTGAAAAAAAGTAATTGCATTTCACTCATGTGATAACTTTGTATATTCTCTAGCATTTTATTTGAGGGCCTTTACGATAAAAAAAAGCAACATGGAACTTTGAGCTGCAATCAGTCTGTTGGCACAATACGTAGTACATACAGCAATAGCTTTGGGTGTTGAAATAAACAGATCAATACACTCTTAGAAAAAAAGGTGCTCTCTAGAACCTATAATGGTCCCCATAGGAGAATCCTTTGGAGAACCCTTTTTGGTTCCATGTAGAACCCTTTTCCTTTTCACAAAGGGTTCTACATGGAACCCAAAAGGGTTCTACCTTTTTGGGTTGGGGACAGATGAAGAACCATTTTGGAACCCTTTTTTCTAAGATTGATAGCATTTTCCCCTTATACATAAAGCTCCATGTTAAACTACACAACTTTGACAAGCTCAGACATTAGACCATGATCTGATGACAAATGGATCTGCAAGCATAGCAGAAAAAACAGTTGCACAATATGGTTTATCGACAGATAGAGATTCATAAATCATCTCCTAAAGTGAAGAAATAGGGCCTTATACTGCTGTTTTGTGTCCATTATGACATACAAGCCACAGAGACCATCATTAAATAGTGGTCCTCTCTTTTTCATGTTGCTGTGCTCATAGTTGGCCTATTGAAGTTATACGCTTTGGCATCAGCCAGTGAAACCTTACTGGCAGAGCCATTTTGCATGCATTACTCACTGCTCTTGACTACATCACTCTAATTTATACCAGTAATGTTGACTCTCACTTCACACTCCTCATGGACAACACACCAATCGAGTTACACAGCAACACACGCTGCACAGCTATACTTTTAGAGCCCCAAGATGTTCAGCCCCTAAGAGACAATAATAACAATGGGGGAACTTGCTATTGTGAAAAAGTCTGATGTAAAATATTCATTCCACTTTTCTCCTATGTATGTCGAGTCAAATATCTTAACCCTCATCTCCCTGCTGGGGTCATTTTGACTCCAGAGGCATATTTTGGATAATAATCCAAAGGTGGTTTATTCACAGGGCCAGATTACCGACCGGGCATGCAGTGCACGTCAGGGGGCCCCAGATAGCACATGATGTTGAATTTCAGGAAAGTAACTTTAAAACTGCAACATTTTCTCTCAGCTTCATGACAAAATGTGTAGAATAGCTGAAAATGTGCTTTAAAAACTACAACAATCTCGCAACCTCATGGCAAATTGTGAACAAAAGCATGAGATCAGCATAAAACAGCAACAACAAAAAATCTTTGCCCCATGGGCAAAAAGTGTAGAATTGCAGGAAATTAGCTTTGAAACTGCAACATTTGCTCTTAGCCTCATGAAATGCAGAAAGTTCCAGTAAACGGATCACCAAATAATATTTTTTGGGGTGCCCCAGGGCCCCACATGTAATAGTCTGGCACTGTTTTATTCAAAATGTTCATGACTTTGTCAATCAACTGTTTCTTAATACATCTAAATTATTGTTTCAATATGGACTTTTGACCCCAGGCAAAACCACCTAATTTCTTCTATAGTAATTTCATTGATAGGAATTTTATTTGAATATAGATTTCTCTGGATCCCCGAGCTGACAAGGAAAGAATCTGTCATTCTGCCCCTGAACAAGGCAGTTAACCCACTGTTCCTAGGCCGTCATTGTAAATAAGAATTTGTTCTTCACTGTCTTGCCTAGTTAAATAAAGGTAAATAAACAAAAAAAAAAACACGCTGTCCGGGGTGAAAGAGTGGCGTAGGTTGGCAGCATCTGTAGGCAAAGCGTTTATGGGTAATAAAGGCTTCCTGCAGATGCCGGTGAGCGGTCTCTCATACCCGCTCACCACGCCGAAACCAGTTGTCGACAGCTGGGACAGTACCAGGCTCCGCCTCCCAGGGAAACATGGGGGGTTGGAAACCAAGGACACACTGAAACAGAGTAAGGAGGAGGGGTGAGTGCATGAGTGCGTTCTGAGCATATTCGGCATAGGCCATGTGGAGAGGCAGAACATTTTTGGCGGAGGTAATTCCCCATTTCTTGGTTCAGGTGTTCCGTCTGCCCGTTGGTCTGGGGGTGGTACCCGGAGGAGAGGCTGAGGGTGACCCCCAGTCGGTCACAGAAGGCTCACCACACCCGGGAGACAAACTGGGGCCCGCGGTCAGAGACGATGTCCTCCGGAATCCATACAGACGGAACACCTGCTGGAACATACACTCTGCCAATTCCATGGCGTTAGGTAGATGAGGAAGAGGAACCAGACAACACATTTTTGAAAAACGGTCTACTATGTCAAGGATGGTGGTGTTAGGGGATTCAGGAAGGTCTGTCAACAGCTATGTGCTAAGAAGTCAACAGCTATGTGGGACCAGGGTCTGTGAGGGATTGGCAAAGGTTGAAGCTTTCCGGAAGGGAGATGACGAGGGATTTTGGTTTGGGCGCAGACTGGACAGGAGAGTGTGTAATCCCTTACATTGGATGCCAGTGAGGACCACCAGAACTTCCGGGCTAGAAGTTCAGTGGTTCGTGTAATGCCCAGATGTCCTGACCCCAAGGACATGTGACACCATTGCATCAGTTTGGGTCTAACAGTATGTAACTCTTCCCAGCTGGTGTCTCAGGAGAAGCCGGGTCTGAGGTTAGGGCTTCTTGTATGGCAGAGTGAACTTCCCACTGTACCGGTCCCATAATGCAAGAGGAAAGAAGAATGGGTGTAGGCTCTGAGTTATTGGTCGATAGGTCAAACTGGCGGGAGAGAGCATTTACATTTATCTTTCCAGGGATGTAAGTAACATGAAAATGGAAGCGTGTGAAGAGAGCCCAGCTGGCTTGTTTGGAGTTTAACCTCGTGGCCTCTCTGATATAGTCCAGATTACGAAGATCTGTTAGGACGAGAAAGGGATGTTGTGCGCCCTCCAACCAGTGGCGCCACTCCTCGAGGGCCAGCTTGATTTGAGTTCTCTGTTCCCCACATCATAATTCCTCTTAGCGGGGGATAACTTCCTGGAAAAGAAGGTACAGGGATGTGATTTGGGAGGTGTTCCCACCCACTGAGAAAGTATGGCTCCTACTTTGGAGGCATCCACCTCCAGGGTGAAAGCAAGGGTCGTATCAGGTTGGCGAAGTACAGAAGCTGAGGTGAAGAGGCGTTTCAAGTTGTTAAATGCAGTCAGGGCGGTATCAGTCCATTGAAGGGTAAGGGTCTTTTGGCTGGTAAGGGCAGTGAGGAGAGCGGCCATAGAACTGAAGTTCGGCAATAGAAGTTGGAGAACCCAATGAAAGATTAGAGTTCCTTAATGGTGGTTGGTTTGGGCCAGTTACTGACGGCGGTGACTTTGTTCTCATCTATGCTGACCCCTCCAGGTGTCAGTACGAAGCCGAGGAAGTTTACCGAGGTTACATGGAGGTGCTCTTCAGTCTTCACATAAAAGGTTATGGTCAAGGAGCCGTTGAAGAACCTTTTGCACATGCTGTATGTGCTCCGTCAGGGAGTAGGAGTAAATCAGGATGTCATCAATCTAGATGATGAGAAAGTGGTTGATAATATCCTGTAAAACCTCCTTCATAAAGGATTAGAAGACGGCGGGGGCGTTCGTAAGGCATGACCAGGTATTCGTAGTGCCCTCGAGCGGTGATGAAGGCCGTCTTCCATTTGTCGCCTCCATGTACTGTATATGGACAAGGTTATATACAGTTCACAAGTCGAGTTTAGTATAGATGTTGAAGGGACGCTGGGATCAGAGGAAGAGGGAAACGGTTCTTGACCGTGACGTCATTCAATACATGGACGGAGACCACAGTCCTTTTTTCCAAAAAAGGAAGAAGCTGGACGCAGCCGGGGAAGAAGGACGAATGAAATATCAATGTAGTTCTCCATTACCTAATTTTCCAGGATAGATAGGGGGTTAACACGGCCAATCTGTGGGGACACTCCAGGGAGTAAGTCAATAGCACAGTCTCCTGGGCGATTCGGTGGCAGAGTGGAGGCCTTGATTTTGCTTAAGACATTGCAGGGTCGTGACGACAATGAGGGTGTCCGAGGATGAGAGTTGAATGGTTTCAGGGTGGAAGACTCCAATCTGGAGGGGGACGCTCTGTGTAAGGTGCATGCCCAATGGCTTCCCGTCCAGGGTGTTAATCCTTAAGGAAGGGGTGACAGGTGATCAATGTCAAGCTCTTTTACTAGCTGGTGATCAATAACATTTTCTTGCTGCTCCTGAATCTGTCAAGCCTTCTACGTACTTGGTAACCCCCTTCAAGGTTATCAATACTGGGATGGAGAATTGCTTCTGGGAGATATTTAGAAATAAGGACACCCCTACCTGCATGGCAGCGGAGGGAACCTTCTCCTCTCTCTGTGGGGGGGCGAACTGGGCAATGGTCAGAGTATAGGCAGAGCCCTTCTTGGATCCGGTTTTGACGTTCGATACACGGGAGAGGAGCATGGCCCAACTGCATGGGCTCTGGAAGACTCAGACAGGATGACGGAATCATGGAAAGAGAAGGTTTCGGGTTCCTGGGTGGCAGAGTTCTTCGGCGGTGAGGTGGTCGATGGAGATATGAATGTATTGATTTAAATCCTGAAGGTGACCTCTACAGGCAAGCACCGCCTGAAGTTCCCTGTTGAGTCCTCTTCAGTAGACGGTAAGTAAAGCAGCCTCTTTCCATCAACTCCCTGCAGCCATGGTGGGGAACTCGAGGGCATACTCAGCAGCTGAATTGCGACCTTGTTGAAGTTTTATGAGGTCTCCTATAGGACGACCGGAGGGAGAGTGATCGAATACATCTTTGAAGAGGGTGTGAAAATGGGTCTCGGATCCGAGTTCTGTGCTGTTGGCAGTCCATATGGCGGTGGCCTAATCCAGGGCTTTGCCTGTGGGTAGAGACAACAAAATTCACCCTGCCCTTGTCAGTGGCGAAGCTAGTGGGGTTGTGACCAATGTATTTGCTGCATTGCATCAGAAATCGCTGACATTTCCCAGGCGAACCGTAATATGTTCCAGACATGGGTGTGAACGAAGGAGTGCTATGGGTTACGATAGCTGGCATCGGAGGAGTAGGGATAGGCTGGCAGAGAAGATGGAACATTTCCTCCATAAGCTCCTCTTGCTGGGGTAGGGCGCTGCTGTAGCTCCGCTGAATCCATTCCGTTTTTTGGTGATGTATTCTGTAATGAATACTCAGAGAGAAAAAGGTGTAGATTCTTGCGCACAGTGCGGCAGATGTTTAATACGCCTTTGCAGAAGGCAGGAATTGTGGTTGCAGGCAATGGTCAAACACAGGTAGGCAGTCAAAAACAAAACAATACCTCACAACCATACAAACAGAAAGAACTAAACTAAATAGGGAGCTGATGAGACCAGGTGAGAAACGAACACGGGTGAAATCAATTAACAAAAATGAAAGACAGGGCTACGTTCCAGAACACAAAGAAACAGCGCTACGTTCAAGAACACTAAGAAAAAGAACACAAAGTTGACCAAGAAAAGAAAAGCAGAACCTTACACATCCTGCCATACAAG
Source organism: Oncorhynchus mykiss (assembly GCF_013265735.2). Classification (NCBI taxonomy): domain Eukaryota; kingdom Metazoa; phylum Chordata; class Actinopteri; order Salmoniformes; family Salmonidae; genus Oncorhynchus; species Oncorhynchus mykiss. The sequence goes on from NC_048565.1 coordinate 37,105,458, forward strand.
CCCTACCATTCCCAATGTTTCACTAGCAGTGATGCTACTGCTGGTTGTGGGGTAAGAAAATAAATACAACTAAGCCATATTTTTCTCCATTGTCTCTCAGGATAAATGGATGAATCACTTTTTGTCACTAAAATAAAGTATATTTCAAATGTTGGTGTACTGCCCCTTTAAATGGCAGACATTTTTACCACAAAATATGACAATTAGTATGATTGTAAATCAACTTTTTAGTACTTATGTGGAATGTACTTTAGGAAAAAGCTGCACATTCTTGAAGGAATGTCAAGAATATGTCTGTTTTGGTATTTTTAATATTTTTTTGATAACACAACATGTCTAATGATGTTTTGATGAGAATCAAGTTGATATTTTGATTGTTGCTTTTTCCAAAAGTTTCTTCTTAGGGTCAAAATGACCTCAATGGTAATCCACGTGTATGAAATATGTTGGTAGTATGAGTGTAAATCTACCAATATAGAGAAGAGCCAGGAGACACTCCCCATTCTTTTCCATCTTGTTCTGTTAGAGCTGAATGTTAACTTACACTCCTCCATCCAAACCCTTGTTTTCTGTCATTCCCTGTCCTGGTTCCAGCTGGAGTCAGTCACAGTGCTGTCATTCCATTAAATCAAGCAGCTCATTCATTAAACGGATATATACAGTGCCTTTGGAAAATATTCAAACTCCTTGTCTTTTCCCACATTTTGTGACATTACAGCCTTATTTTAAAATGAATTAAATAAAACAAATTCCTCAACAATCTACACACAATACCCCACAACGACAGGTTTTAGAAATGTTTGCAAATTAAAAATACATAAAAACAGAAATACCTTATATACATAAGTATTCAGACCCTTAGCTATGAGACTTGAAATAGAGCCCAGGTCCATCATGTTTCCATTGATCATCCTTGAGCTGATTCTACATCTTGATTGGAGTTCACCTGTGGTAAACTAAATTGATTGGACATTATTGGAAAGGCACACACCTGTCTATATACTGTAAGGTCCCACAGTTGACAGTGCATGTCAGAGCAAAAACGAAGCCACGAGGTCGAAGGAATTGTCCGTAGAGCTCCGAGACATGATTGTGTCTGCACAGATCTGGGGAAGGGTACCAAAATATTTCTGCAGCATTGAAGGTCCCCAAGAACACAGTGGCCTCCATCATTCTTGAAGAAGTTTGGAACCACCAAGAATCTTCCTAGATCTGAGCAATCTAGGGAGAAGGACCTTGGTCAGGAAGGTGACCAAGAAGCCGATGGTCACTCTGACAGAGCTCTAGAGTTCCTCTGTGGAGATGGGAGAACCTTCGAGAAGGACAACAATCTATGCAGCACTCCACCAACAAGGCCTTTATGGTAGAGTGGCCATGAGAAGACATTCCTCAGTAAATGGCACATGACAGCTCGCTTTGAGTTTGCCAAAAAGCACCTAAAGTCCCCTCAGACCATGAGAAACAAGATAGTCTGGTCTGATGAAACCAAGATTGAACTCTTTGGCCTGAATGCCAAGCGTCACGTCTGGAGGAAACCTGGCACCATCTCTTTTCAGCGGCAGAGACTGGGAGACTAATAAGGATCGAGGCAAAGATGAAAGGAGCAAAGTACAGAGAGATCCTTGATTAAAACCTGCTCCAGAGCTCTTAGGACCTCAGACTGGTGGTGAATGTTCACCTTCCAACAGGACAACAACCCGAAGCACTCTGAATGTCCTTGAGTGGCACAGACTTAAACCTGATCTAACATTTCTGAAGAGTACTGAAAAAAGCTGTCTAGCGATATTCCCCTTCCAACCTGACAGAGCATGAGAGGATCTGCAGAGAAGAATGGGAAAAACTCCCCAAATACAGGTGTGTCAAGTGTGACGTCATACCGAAGAAGACTCAAGACTGTAATCGCTGTCAAAGGTGCATCAACAAAGCACTGAGTAAAGTATTATTTTTATAAATTAGCACAATTTTCTAAAAACCTTGTGGGGTATTGTGTGTAGGGGGAAAAAATAGTTAACCAATTTCAGAATAAGGCTGTAACCTAACAAAATGTGGAAAAGGTCAAGGGGCGTGAATACTTTCCGAAGGCACTGTATACCAATGTGTGTCTCACCAATTATGCTATTCACTTTAACTCTCATTAAAAGAGGCCCTGAAGCCACAGACCTCTGGTTTCTGGACGACCTTAAAGTGTAAATTCACTGAGAATTCACAAGGAAAGCTGGGAGTTGACAGTAGTATATTCACCAATCATACTATTTAGCTTGGCAATGTGACTGTTTGAGTTAATAAGTAATCATACATCAACAAGTTACAGTGAATCACTTACAATCAGACCAGTGTTAGTACAGTCAGTCACACATGGAAGTTTGCAGATGATCACTGATTATAAAGAATGAGATGAGATGTTTACGGGCATCACAACATAGATGTATAAAGTATATTGTATGGTACCATATATACATACGCTTCTCGCTGGGTTCAAAATATATGAGGTACTTAAACTGTTTGGATATCTGCTTCATGGAAAGCAATGGGGGAGTGTTAAGTGCAAATTGACTCTTAAAGTTGGGGTGAACAGATATCCTTAAAATATTTCTAATAGTGCTAAACCTTGACTATTAATATATCTCTAGCTCAACATATGTTAACTCAAACATCTGTCCTTGTTGAAATTGAAGGCTAAAATATGTTCTGTTTTTGTAGCCTGTGTTACTAACGCTTGTGGCATTATATTTTCCATGTTTCCTCTTAGCTCCTTCAAATGTCCCATTAGTTCCACGCAGTAACAATTGTTGCGTTGTTGCCTCAAATTGGACATCATTAGACTCAGCCATGATCTCAGCTGAAAGCATTGCAGATACATTTTTTATGACGACTCTGAGTCTACTTTTTTTCATTGATCTCTTTCGCAGGCGAGGAAGCAGAAGAAAAAAGGTGACAGTATGAAAAAGCGCTGATCACTGTTGCCTTGGTGAAAAGACATCATAACAGATTTCACCTCCACCGCAACCAGAGGAAACTAAACATTCAATTCTCACCTTAATTTAAAAGGAAGTGAGTCGTGCAAAGTGAGGGAATCACTCGTTGGCGCCGTTAACATCTTCAATGGCTCTGATTGCTGTTCATTGCACGCCTGCTGGCTGTAGTAAAAGAGTCAGGGGTGTGAGATGGTGCCAACCAGGGTAGCAGAGCCAGGAAAGCCAGGCAGGCACTCCCTCTCACGGCTGCTCCAGGAAAACAAAGGCTCTAACAGGAAAACTCAGATTAAAGGGGGGTGGTGCAGTAATGAGCAATTTACAATATGTTTACTTCCCATTACTTTTGAGTGGAGACAAGTGAGAAACCTGTTGACTAGTTTGATATGGAAAATCCAGGCTTGGCTACTGCAATGAAAACTTTCTGGCTGGACTAAACAGAAGAAAACTGGATGACTGAATGGTATAAGTGACTAGCTAAAACAAACTGTGACAATTGGCTTCTGAAGATATTCACCTTTTTAAATGGCATTGCAAGTTAAAATATACTTTGTCAACAGACATTTTTTCATTAGCAATACTTTGGCTGTAGACACATATCTGTTCCCAAGTTTATTCAAGGTGTGGAGTTCGACAGAATATACAGTGCATTCAGAAAGTATTCAGACCCCTTGACTTTTTCCACATTTCGTTATGTTACAACCTTATTCTAAAATGTATTTTTTTTAAATTCCCACATCAATCTACACACACTTAACAAAGCAAAAACAGGTTAGTAGACATTTTTGCAAATGTATTAAAAAACATAACATTTACATAAGTATTCAGACCCTTTACTCAGTACTTTGTAGCCAGCGATGCCAGCCTGGAGACTTCTTGGATATGACACTACAAGCTTGGCACACCTGTATTTGGGAAGTTTCTCCCATTCTTCTCTGCAGATCCTACCAAGCTCTGTCAGGTTGGATGGGGAGCGTTGTGAAACCGCTATTTTCAGGTCTCTCAAGAGATGTTAGATCTGGTTCAAGTCCACTCTGGGCCACTTAAGGACATTCAGAGACTTTGTTTTCGTTAAAGATCTCGCTGTACTTTGCTCCGTTCATCTTTCCCTCGATCCTGACTCGTCTCCCAGTGCCTGCCACTGAAAAACATCCTCACAACATGATACTGCCACCATCATGCTTCACCGTAGGGATGGTGCCAGGTTTCCTCCAGACGTGGCACTTGGAATTCAGGCCAAAGAGTTCAATCTTGGTTTCATCAGACCAGATAATCTTGTTTCTCATGGTCAAGTGTGGGATCTTATCTAGAAAGTTGTGTGACTTTCCAAATCATGTCCAATCAGTTGAATTTACCACAGGTGGACTCCAATCAAGTTGTTGAAACATCTCAAGGATGATCAATGGAAACAAGATGCACCTGAGCTCAATTTCGAGTCTCATAACAAAGGGTCTGAATACTTGTAACGGCCGTTGGTGGAGGAAGAGGAGGACCAAAGTGCAGCGTGGTCGATGGATTATTTTGAATATGTCATTGGACAATAAACAGATATGGCTTATTAACCTATACGATCTGAATAATGATGATCCAAGCTTCTTTGAAAATATAAGAATTTATCAACTCTACAAACAACACTAGACTCTATTATTATGGTGGGAGATTTTAATACGGTCTTAAATACCTCTATGGACCGGAAAGGAAATCACACTACAAACTATCACCCTCAAGCACTTAAGGAAATCATGAATGTCATGGATATATTGAAATTAGTGGATATACGGAGACTTAAATACCCTGAACTAGTGAGATATACATGGCGGAAGCTTAATCAAGCTAGTCGTCTTGACTACTTTCTTATGCCATTCTCTCTGGCACCAAAAGTTTTAAAAGTGTTGATAGGGGACAGAATGTGGTCGGATCATCACATAATTGGCATATATATTACTCTTACGGAATTTCCACATGGGCGAGGATATTGGAAATTTAATCAAAGCCTACTAGATGATAAATTGTTTAGATCTAGGACAGAATAATTTATAACGGACTTTTTCAGACATAACATAGGTACAGCAGATCCCGTTATTGTATGGGACACTTTTAAGTGTGCCTTTAGAGGCCATGCAATTCAGTACTCATCTATAAAACAAAAGCAATTTAGATCAAAATAGTCCATATTAACAAAGGAAATTGAAGGACTAACAGTACAGTTAGATAGCAATAAAAATGGCACCATAGAGGCACAGAATAAGTTAGAGGAAAAACAAAAAGAAATGGAGGAACTTATTCAAGAAAGATCTAGTGTAATAGATTATAAAAATAAAGCGAACTGGATGGAATATGGGGGAAAATGCACCAAATTATTTTCAATCTTCAATATAGAAATGCTACCAATTTTTTTTTTGTAAAGCTTGTTACAAATGATGGAGTCACGCATGATTCACCAAATGAAATTTTGAAAGAGGAAGTAAAGTACTTTAAGAATATGTTTTCATTTCAGGCTCCTCCATCTCCTTTAACTGAAACTAATTGTATGGATTTTTTTCCTAATAATATTGTAAAATTAACATCTGTACAGAAAGACTCATGTGAAGGCCAAATTACAGAGGAGGAACTGCTTGATGCAATTGGGGCCTTTAAGGATGAGAAAACTCTAGGCTGGATGGCATACCAGTGGAAGTATACAAACCCTTATTTGATATACTCAAAGGACCATTATTAGCATGTTTTGACCACTCCTATATAAATGGTAGATTATCAGACACACAACAAGAAGGTCTGATATCATTATTACTGAAACAGGAACCAAGTGGTATATATAAAGATCTAGTCCATTTAAAAAATTGGAGACCTCTTACACTTCAGTGTTGTGATGCAAAAATCCTAGCAAAATGCTTGGCGCATAGAATTAAAAAAGTATTGTCAGATATTATTCATCCTAATCAGACAGGTTTTTTACATGGACGATACATTGGAGATAATATAAGACAAGTACTGGAAACAATAGAATACTATGAAATATCGGGGACACCAGGCCTGGTTTTCATTGCTGATTTTGAAAAGGCTATTGATAAAGTGCGACTGGAGTTTATATATGAATACCTAGAATATTTCAATTTTGGGGAATCTCTTATAAAATGGGTTAAAGTTATGTATAGTAACCCTAGGTGTAAAATAGTAAATAATGGCTACATCTCAGAAAGTTTTAAACTCTCTAGAGTAAAACAAGGTTGTCCACTATCGGCATTTCTATTTATTATTGCCATCGAAATGTTAGCTGTTAAGATTAGATCAAACAATAATTTTAAGGGATTAGAAATACGTGGCTTAAAAACTAAGGTGTCATTGTACGCTGGTGATTCATGTTTTCTTTTAAAACCCAAATTAGAGTCTCTCCACGGCCTCATAGAGGATCTAGATACTTGTGCTATTCTCTCTGGATTAAAACCGAATTATGATAAGTGTATTACATATTGCATCACAAAAAAAATGCTAATTTTACATTACCATGTAGTTTACAAATAAAATGGTCTGACGGAGATGTGGACAAACAAATCCCAAAAGAAAGAAATGATCTCACTCCAATACATTTTTATAGAAAGTTAGCAAAAATAGATAAGATCTTGCTACCATGGAAAGGAAAATCCCTATCTATTTGTGAAAAAAATCACCTTGATTAACTATTTAGTCATATCACAGTTTACCTATTTGCTTATGGTTTTGCCTACACCTAGTGACCTGCTTTTTAAATTATACGAACATAAAATATTACATTTTATTTGGAACGGCAAGCCAGATAAAATGAAAAGGGTTTATTTATATAACAAATATGAATTCGGGGGGCAGAAATGATTAAATATTAAAGCATTAGACCTCTCATTAAAGGCATCAGTCATACAAAAGTTATACTTAAATCCAAACTGGTTCTCTAGTGAATTGTTACGAATGTCTCATCCTATGTTCAAGAAGGGCCTTTTCCCCTTTATTCAGATTACACCGGCCCACTTTCAATTGTTTGAAAAGGAAATAATCTCCAAAATATCTTTATTTTTTATACAGGCCTTAGAAAGTTGGTTGCAATTTCAGTTTAATCCACCTGAAAAGACAGAACAAATAATACAACAAATATTGTGGTTAAATTCAAATATACTTATTGATAAAAAAAAAAAAAATCACATTTTTGTGAATGATATCATAAATAGGACTGCTGGAGTTATGTCACACATGCAGCTAACATAGACATATGGAAACGTCTGCTCTACCCAAAATTACAACCAATTAATTTCAGCATTACCACAAAAATGGAAGAGGCAAGTAGAAGGGTAAAAAAGTAAGGAACTTGTATGTCGGCCCTGTATTAAAGAACATAAATGGTTAAAGAAAAGTGTGATAAATAAAAACATATACCAATTTCATTTAAGGACCAAAAACTGACAGCTGTGCCATATAAATTGCAAAATAGTTGGGAAGAGATTTTCGATGTACCCATTCCAGGGCACATGGTTTATGAATTGATACGCAAAACAACGCCGGATGCAAAACTTCACATTTTTCAATTTAAATTATTATACAAAATTCTTGCAACTAAAATAATGTTATATATATGGGGGATACAATCTTCCCAGCTCTGCAGATTCTGCTGTGAGGAGGCAGAGTCATTAGATCATTTATTTTGGTATTGTCCATATGTAGCTCATTTTTGGTCACAGGTCCAGGAATGGCTGAAGAATTGCAACATTTGCCTAGAACTAACGCTGCAGAATGCAATACTGGGTGATTTGAAAATAATTTTAGCAAAAAAAAGTATTTTTAATTTACAATCTGTAGAAGCTATGAGAATAGAAAGGTTCAAGTCGTTTGTGAAGCATCATAGCACAGTTGAAAAATATGGCAAATAGAAATCTATAATGGATGATGTTGCGAGATAGATGGGAGAGGTTGAATGGAGCTGAAGGGTGGGACTAATAGCAAGATAAAACATGTAGAACATACGGGGTCTGTAAAATGTATATATGTTCAGGACTTTTGTGAAATAGCACTGTTACAAATAGAAATCAAACTGGATGGACATCACAAATAGAGGAAGGACTAAAAACAAACAAAACAAAAACTATTGTAAAATAGACTGAATGTAAAATGTGTATAAGATGTATAAATTGAAAGTAAGCGCAGAAGTGTTTGTTAGTTTACTCCAATTGGGTGGATCGGTGGTAGGGTTTGCGGGGAATAATAATAAAGGTATTGTAAGGGTTTTCCTCCTCCTCTTCGTCTGAGGAGGAGAAGCAAGAAGGATCGAAGGACCAATGTGCAAGGTGGTAAGTGTCCATGGTTCTTTAATAACAGAAACTCAACATGAACACACTACAAAACAATAAACGTGAAAAAACCCAAAAACAGTCCTATCTGGTGCAGAGAACACAGAGTCAGAAAACATTCACCCACAAATCGCAACACAAAACAGGCTACCTAAATATGGTTCCCAATCAGAGACAATGACTAACACCTGCCTCTGATTGAGAACCATATCAGGCTAAACATAGAAATAGACAAACTAGACACGCAACATAGAATGCCCACCCAGCTCACGTCCTGACCAACACTAAAACAAGGAAAACACACAAGAACTATGGTCAGAACATGACAGGTATATTCTTTTAAAAAGTATGTATGTCTATATAGGTATGTGTATATGCATGTCTATATACAGTGCCTTGCGAAAGTATTCGGCCCCCTTGAACTTTGCGACCTTTTGCCACATTTCAGGCTTCAAACATAGAGATATAAAACTGTAATTTTTTTGTGAAGAATCAACAACAAGTGGGACACAATCATGAAGTGGAACGACATTTATTGGATATTTCAAACTTTTTTTACAAATCAAAAACTGAAAAATTGGGCGTGCAAAATTATTCAGCCCCCTTAAGTTAATACTTTGTAGCGCCACCTTTTGCTGCGATTACAGCTGTAAGTCGCTTGGGGTATGTCTCAATCAGTTTTGCACATCGAGAGACTGAAATTTTTTCCCATTCCTCCTTGCAAAACAGCTCGAGCTCAGTGAGGTTGGATGGAGAGCATTTGTGAACAGCAGTTTTCAGTTCTTTCCACAGATTCTCGATTGGATTCAGGTCTGGACTTTGACTTGGCCATTCTAACACCTGGATATGTTTATTTTTGAACCATTCCATTGTAGATTTTGCTTTATGTTTTGGATCATTGTCTTGTTGGAAGACAAATCTCTGTCCCAGTCTCAGGTCTTTTGCAGACGCCATCAGGTTTTCTTCCAGAATGGTCCTGTATTTGGCTCCATCCATCTTCCCATCAATTTTAACCATCTTCCCTGTCCCTGCTGAAGAAAAGCAGGCCCAAACCATGATGCTGCCACCACCATGTTTGACAGTGGGGATGGTGTGTTGCTTTTACGCCAAACATAACGTTTTGCATTGTTGACAAAAAGTTCAATTTTGGCTTCATCTGACCAGAGCACCTTCTTCCACATGTTTGGTGTGTCTCCCAGGTGGCTTGTGGCAAACTTTAAACAACACTTTTTATGGATATCTTTAAGAAATGGCTTTCTTCTTGCTACTCTTCCATAAAGGCCAGATTTGTGCAATATACGACTGATTGTTGTCCTATGAACAGAGTCTCCCACCTCAGCTGTAGATCTCTGCAGTTCATCCAGAGTGATCATGAGCTGAAAGTTTAGAGGGACGGCCAGGTCTTGGTAGATTTGCAGTGGTCTGATACTCCTTCCATTTCAATATTATCGCTTGCACAGTGCTCCTTGGGATGTTTAAAGCTTGGGAAATCTTTTTGTATCCAAATCCGGCTTTAAACTTCTTCACAACAGTATCTCGGACCTGCCTGGTGTGTTCATTGTTCTTCATGATGCTCTCTGCGCTTTTAACGGACCTCTGAGACTATCACAGTGCAGGTGCATTTATACAGAGACTTGATTACACACAGGTGGATTGTATTTATCATCAGTCATTTAGGTCAACATTGAATCATTCAGAGATCCTCACTGAACTTCTGGAGAGAGTTTGCTGCACTGAAAGTAAAGGTGCTGAATAATTTTGCACGCCCAATTTTTCAGTTTTTGATTTGATAAAAAAGTTTGAAATATTCAATATATGTCGTTCCACTTCATGATTGTGTCCCACTTGTTGTTGATTCTTCACAAAAAATACAGTTTTATATCTTTATGTTTGAAGCCTGAAATGTGGCAAAACGGCGCAAAGTTTAAGGGGTCCGAATACTTTCGCAAGGCACTGTATATGCATGTGTGTATGGATATATATATGGGGGATTGGAAATGATGCAGACAATTACATTGACGGAACAAATATTATTTTCGCAATATTTAGCTGATCCACCCCTTAAAAAGAATACATTTAAAAAAAAAGTGCAGCGTGGTACGTGTCCATGTTAATATTTATTTAAACTGAACACAAAACAACATAACAAGAGAATGAACGAAAACGAAACATTTGTCTGGTGCAGACACAGAGACAGAAAACAACTACCCACAAATCATTGTGGGAACACATGCTACGGTTCTCAATCAGAGACAACGATTGACAGCTGCCTCTGATTGGGAACCATACCAGGCCAAAAGCATAGCAATGGAAAACAGAGAACACAAAACATAGAATGCCCACCCCAACGCGCGCCCTGACCAAACTAAAATAGAGACATAAAAAAGGAACTAAGTTCAGGACGTGACAGTACCCTCCCCCAAAGGTGCAGACTCCGGCCGCAAAGCTAAACCCACAGGGGAGGGTCTGGGTGGGCATCTGTCCACGGTGGCAGCTCTGGCGCAGGACGTGGACTGGACCCCACCCCACCACTGTCTTGGCCCACTTAAGTGGCGCCTTTGGAGCGGCGACCCTCGCAGCCGACCTCGGACTGGGGACCCCGAATAGGCGGGAGACTCCGGCAGCGCCGGAGTGAAGTGCGACTCCGGCAGCGCCGGAGTGAAGGGCGACTCCGGCAGCTCCTGACTGACGGGCGGCTCCTGACTGGAGGGAGACTCTGGAAGAGTCGGACAGGTGGGAGAACCTGGAGGGAGGAGACGGAGAGACAGCCTGGTCCTCGGAGGAGGCACAGGATAGACCGGGCCGTGGAGGCGCACTGGAGGTCTCGAACTAAGGGCCTGCACAACGCGTGCTGGCTGGATGGTGATTTTACCCCGGCACTTGCGGGGCGCAGGCACAGGACGCACAGGGCTGTGTAGACACACGGGAGACACAGTGCGCAGAGCCGACGCAGGATGTCCTGGCTCGAGGAGACGCACTGGCTGTTTGGAGAACAGGGCTGGCACCATTCGCCCTGGCTGGATCCTCACCTTAGCCCGGCAGATGCGGGGAGCTGGGATGTAGCGCACCGGGCTAAGAACGCGTACTGGAGACACCGTGCGCTTGACAGCATTACACGGTGCCTGACCAGCACAACGCCCGCCACGGTAAGCACGGGGAGTTGGCTTAGGTCTCCAACCTGACTCTGCCACACTCCCCGTGTTCCCCAAAAAATGTTTTGGGGGGGGGCTGCCTCTTGTGCTTCCTTGCCAGCCGTATTTGTGTCGCCACCTCCATTCTCCGGTACCCCTCCTCGCACTGTTCTAGAGAATCCCAGTCGGGCTCCAGCACACTCCCTGGGTCATACTCCAGATAGCGCTGCTCACCTTTCCAGGAGTCCCTTTCACCACGCTGCTTGGTCCTTTGGTGGTGGTGGGTAGTTCTGTAACGGCCGTTGGTGTAAGAAGAGGAGGACCAAAGTGCAGCGTGGTACATGTCCATGTTAATATTTATTTAAACTGAACGCAACACAAAATAACACGAGAACGAACGAAAACGAAACAGTTCTGTCTGGTACAGAGACAGAAAACAACTACCCACAAATCATTGTGGGAACACAGGCTACCTAAGTATGGTTCTCAATCAGAGACAACGATTGACAGCTGCCTCTGATTGGGAACAATACCAGGCCAAAAGCATAGAAGTGGAAAACATAGAAAACAAAGCATAGAATTCCCACCCCAACTCACGCCCTGACCATACTAAAATGGAGACAGAAAAAAGGAACTAAGGTCAGGACGTGACAATACTGTAATAATGTAAATAAGGTGTTTCTGTTTTCGCTTTGTCATGATGGGGTATTGTATGTAGATTGATGAGGATTTTTTATTAATGTAATCAGTTTTAGAATTAGGCTGTAAAGTAACAAAATGTGGAAAAAATCAAGGGGTCTGAATTATTTCCGATTGCACTGTATGGAAGAAGTTAGGATTTAGAAAGATGGCGTATTTTATTTTTGTCTGTACTATTTTTTTACACTATTAGCTCAGGAAATGTTTTGTGTCATTACATACAGCCGGGAAGAACTATTGATATTAGAGTTGTGGTAACTCACAAGAACTACCAGCATTATGACCAGGAATACGACTTCTCTGGAACAGATCCTTTGTTCACTCTTCCAGAGCAATTTAACTTATTCCAGAGACCGACCCAAAATATCGCCGGCCGAGGAGAGGCACTCGAGGTGACCTGCTGGTTCGACTTAGGAGGCGCGCACACCACCCTTCGCTTCCGAGTATATTACTCGCTAATGTTCAGTCTTTGGATAACAAAGTTGATGAGCTTAGAGCAAGGATTTCTTTCCAGAGAGGGCCTGTAACATACTTTACTTAACGGAAACATGACTCTCTTTCGATACTGTGTCGGAGTCGGTAAAGCCAGCAGGATTCTCAGTACATCGCGCAGACAGGAATAAATATCTCAGAAGGGCGAAGGGGTTTGTTTAATGATTAACGACTCACGGTTTAATTCTAGAAACCTACCGGAACTCAAGTCCTTTTGTTCATCCGATCTAGAATACCTCACAATTAAATGCCAGCCATATTATCTCCCAAGATAATTATCCTCCATCATTGCCACGGCCGTTTACATCCCACCTCAAGCCGTTACCTCGATGGCGCTCAAAGAACTTCACTGGAATTTATGCAGCTGGAAACCACATATCCTGAGGCTGCATTTATTGTAGCTGGGGATTTCAACGAAGCAAATCTGAGGACCAGGCTACCGAAGTTCTATCAACATATCGACTGTACTACGTGCGCTGCTAAGACTCTCAACCATTGCAATTCAATCTTCCTGAATGCTTACCAGGCCCTCCCCCACCCTTATGGTAAATCTGACCAAAACTCCATCTTGCACCTCCCGTCCTATAGGCAGAAACTCAAACAGGAAGGACCCGTGCTTCAAACTATTCAACGCTGGTCTGACCAATCGGAATCCACACTGATTTGATGTGAATTTGTGTAGCAAACCACAAGCCCCCAAACCCCATACTCCCATTAGTACTTCACATTGAGGTAAACTGTCAATACCACTAAATAAACTCAGCTGACCTCTGCTACATGTGCAGTACAATCATTTAGAGCAGTCTCCCTAGACACTTCTAACCACCTCCCTCCATCTCCACCCACAGGTTCATGATGCTGAGCCTTGAGTTCGACCACTCCTGTCGCTATGACTATGTAGAGGTGCGTGATGGTGACAGCATCAACTCTCGTGTGATTGGTCGATTCTGTGGGAACGACAGGCCTGCTCCAATCCAGAGCTCCGGCAACTCCCTACATGTCCTGTTTGTGTCCGATGGCTATAAGAATTTTGACGGCTTCTTTGCCATCTTCCAGGAGAGCTCAGGTAGGAACAGTACATGTCTGAGAGATCACTGTGGATTTTGTAGCAAAAGTATGCTAATTCAATATTATTATAATTGTGGTTTAAATGGAAATGAGTTTAGAAAGTTGAAAAAGCTACCTGAATGTTAACTGTTATTATAACTAAGCAGGGCACACCCTTATCAAACTCCTGCCTGGGGATCCTTGCTTGGCAGCCTAACAGAGAAACCCCTTATTAATTACCAATTTAACTTGTCACTCAGTTCCTCATTCATACCCAATCACTATGAACACACACTGTAACACAGTACTGCAAGCCAGCTGTACTCATGCCAAAAATACATACTGTAGTAGGCTACGGTACATTTTTAGGGAAGGGTGTTGGAGAGTAGGCATGAATTTTCACACTTTAATACTGTCTTTAAATTTTGGGCCATATCCCCAACATAAGCTATCCACTACAAACTTTCGCACCAGTTCAAAGCAATACTAAGGACACAGCAATGGTTCCTCTCCTGGTCTCCTTAATATTGCAGATGAAGGGAGGGAGCAAGGAAAGCCTGCAATTATTTATATATATATATATATATATATACATATATACATATGTACATATATATATATATATATATATATATATACATATATACATATATATATATATATATATATATATATATATATATATATGTATATATATATATGTATATATATATGTATGTATGTATATATATGTATATATATATATATATATGTATATATATATATGTATATATATATATGTATATATATATGTATATATATATATGTATATATATATATATATATGTATATATATATATACATATACATATATATATATATATATATATACATATATATATATATATATATATATATATATATATATATATATATATATATATATACATATACATATATATATATATACATATATACATATATATATATATACATATATACATATATATATACATATATACATATATATATATATACATATATATATATATATATTACTGCTGTTATGTAGTCCATTTTATGTGTCTAAGCATCCTTCCTGCTCCGTGTGTTTTCAGCATGCAGCTCCTCCCCCTGTCTCCATGATGGAACCTGTATCCTGGACACGTCCCACTCCTACCACTGTGGCTGTCTGGCTGGCTACACTGGACAGAGGTGTGAGAATGGTGAGTACACTAAACGTTGGGTTAGCCTAGTCACAAAGGTGATGTGACATATGTTACTGATGTACGTCAGATGTAGTACAGTTAAAACAAAGACCACAGACAACAAGACTGCAGAGTATCTATGTTGGACTTCTCCCCTGACCATATCCTCAGAGTCCCATAAGTGCTAACAACAGTGAGTGAGTCACCATCACAAGGGCTCTGTGGTGTGGAGAGCTTCCAGACCAGCTGCCTTCCCTACTGGTCATCTGGCCCAGGCCAATCAGCTGCTTGTAAAAACTGTCACGTGTCGACAGATGGACCATAAACCGCTATAACCACTTGACGGAATTAGAACTTCATGAAACTACAGCTCACGATCTGAGTTTATATAAACGTCTTGGAGAGAAAGACTGGCTGAGAGAGAATAACGAGAGAGGGAGAGACAGTGAGGAAGAGAGACAGCTAATGATAGATATTGGCAGACAGAGAATGAGTAAGCAAGGCTAAACTTAGCTAGGCTTCCCTATGGCCATCTGTATCTGGGGCAGTCACCTGGCTGCCACCCACACAATGCCAGACAGCCCCCTACCTCATCCTAATAGAGGTCCAACAGGGCCCTCTATTTCTGGAGCTCCTTCTGTTCACATCTCCACCACAACCCTGCTTCTTTATGGGTGTCTGGACACAGCCCTGGGTTTCCATACCCACCACCACACCACTCCCCTTTCCTCCCCCCGGACCCAGAGAAAACAGGTTGGCCAAGAACCCTATCCATTTTTTCAGGTGGTTTTATTTTCAGGGCTACAGTTGAGTCTATAAAACTAATGGTGAAACAAACCTGCCTCTATAATCTAAGCCAGTTTTTCCGTTGGATGAGAGGCGCTCATAAAACGCATGGGAGAATTGGAGGGATGGAATTCCGTCCACGTTGTTCAGCTGGTATTCCCATGAGGAGAGCTGGCCTGCTCGTTTGTGAGGTAGATTTAGGATAACACTAATGTGGTATATGTTGTGGGAACACGTGTACATTACTCCCAGTTTATCCCAGAGGCAGTTAGTTAGACAAAAAAACTGAAATGGTGGATTTGGCAGCAGCTGCACTTCGGGTCTGCAATAAGTTACCTATCATTAAACAATATTCCAAACAACCTTCTTCAGGATAACATGCTTTCAAGACCCTTTCTTGACTCTCTGTATATTTCCGATGATGCAACAGTCTATATTTTAGATGATTATTGAAACATAGTTTCTGAGGCGTTGATAGGAGTTAGTGGTGGATTAATGAGGCTTCATTAATCATAACATCCTCTGTTAGCATTCCTTAATAATGGCTATGACTCATCCCAGTAGAGACAGCCCAGTAGAAGATTGACTATACTGGGGTAGACAGATAGACACTGTGATGGGAGGACAGGGGTGTGGGCAAACACAGAGGATATGATAGACTCTCATTTTACCCCCCCCACACACACACACACACACACACCTTTTATCTGTTTTTCTAAGAAAGAAAATGACTTAACAGGGTGGTGCACCTTGTCCTTCTCCACATGCGGAAAGCCAAGTGAAAGTGTACATGTCTTTGTGCAGATAAGTTTGTGCTTGGTATTTTGCTTTGTTCCTGGCCAGAGAGAGGGGAACCGATAGTGAATTACAAATTGACGTGTTCTATTTGTGTCAATCAAGTTCTCTGTTTCAAAGTCAATCATTGTATTGATTTTTTTTAAACCTTTATTTAACTAGGCAAGTCAGTTAATAGCAAATTCCTATTTAC
Organism: Oncorhynchus mykiss; assembly: GCF_013265735.2. Lineage (NCBI taxonomy): Eukaryota > Metazoa > Chordata > Actinopteri > Salmoniformes > Salmonidae > Oncorhynchus > Oncorhynchus mykiss. Next base: position 37,122,072 of record NC_048565.1, read on the forward strand.
AATGACAGCCTATTAAAAAGACAAAAGGGCTCCTGCTAGGACGGGGGCTGGGATTAAAAATACAAATAAAATAAAAATATATTAGACAAAACACACATCACGACAAGAGAGAGACAACACAACACTACATAAAGAGAGACCTAAGATAACAACACAGCATGGTAGCAACACAACATGACAGCAGCACAAAACAGGGTACAGACATTATTAGGCACAGAAAACAGTACAAAGGGCAAGAAGGTAGAGACAGCAATAATAACGCAAAGGAGCCACAATTGTCTGAACAATTACACCCACTATTCCATTCCACACTACCAACCCAAGCCCTACGCTACAAACCCACATCATAAAAACACTTTACTGCTGTGGAAACTAAAGCTTCTTTTTACTAGGACTGTTCTATTTATTCCTCTGTATGTCGCCTTGTGAGCTATTCAGACTTTTCCAGGCCTGCTGAAATGACCTATTATTAAGGCAGCACGATGTGGAGGCTGTATTTATAAACTTCTAGCTAGTCAAAGAGGTAATTCTGAGGAGGAAGAAATGGTTTGTAAATAATGAAGTGGGTTCTGAGAGCCCTTAGGCTGTGGGTGGCTATTCAGAAAGAGTTGTGGTTATACCAGACAACACCATGCTAATACTGTATCACACAGCAGTGAACACACTGAAGTGGTGTTTATGGATGGCAGAAGATTGGTGACATTATAGTAATCAGAAGACAAAACACAATGTGCTCAGAAAGCATGAGAAGTGTTGTGTGTAATTGTGTATGTGTGTGTATGGGTTTGTGTGTATCCCTCTAGTTGTAGGTTGTCGGAGGCCCCCGGTACCTGTCCATGGCACCACAGAGGGGGTATTCCATAACTCAGGGGCACAAGTCATATTCAGCTGTGACCCTGGTTTCGAGCTGAGGGGGGTCCGCACAGCCGTATGCCTCCGGGATGGCACCTGGAGCGCCCCTGCCCCCCAGTGTGGTAAGAGGCCCATGAGAGAGAGGGGCACAGAGAGAGTGAGGCAAAGCACAATGTATGCTGAGTGTAAAAAACATTAGGAACACCTGCTCTTTCCATGACATAGACTGACCAGGTGAATCCAGATGAAAGCTATAATCTCTTATTGATGTCACTTGTTAAATCCACTTCAATCAGTGTAGATGAAGGGGAGGAGACAGGTTAAAGAAGGATTTTTAAGCATTGAGACAATTGAGCCTTGTATCGTGTGTGTGTGCCATTCAGAGTGTGAATGGGCTAGACAAAATATTTAAGTGCCTTTGAATGGTGTATGGTAGTAGGTGCCAGGCGCAACGAATTGAGTGTGTCAAGAAATTGCAATGCTGCTGGGTTTTTCACACTCAACAGTTTCCCGTGTGTATCAAGAATGGTCCACCACCCAAAGGACATCCAGCTAACTTGACACAACTATGGGAAGAATTGGAGTCAACATGAGCCAGAATCCCTGTGGAACTCTTTTGATACCTTGTAGAGTTGATGGCCCGCTGATCTGAGGCTGTTCTGAGGGAAAAAGGGGTCCAACTCAATATAGGAAGGTGTTCCTAATGTTTGGTACAGTCAGTGTATATTGGGGTGCTTTGTGAAAAATCAAACTTGATTGACCTTAGTGACATTAATGCTGTAGGTTTGTTTTATACAATAACATTTGAGACATATTAACACTACAGCAATAATGTCTGACAACCTTAATCCCATCTCACTGAGCCTACATGACCTCTCTGTTCCTCTGCAGTGCCCATGGTGAAGTTCTGTGCCATCCCAGCCAAGCCCATCCATGGAGACCACTTCAAGGTGTACGGTCCCAATGACGTCATCCTTGCCCTGCAGTATCTGTGCTACCAGCCCTACAAGCTGAGCGGAACCCACCAGAGAACCTGTCTTCCCAACAACACCTGGAGCGGAACACCTCCCACCTGTGGCAAAGGTTAGGGTCAGAGCATGGCATGGCAGGATTCAGAGTTTGGAGACAGTGGGAACAGGTTTTGACAGACATCAACAGTTGACCTATTATTATTGTAAATGAATGACTATGTACTAGGTGACCAAGCCTGCGTGAAAGTGACAATATTTCACGAGTAAAATGTGTACAACCATTCAGAATCGTCAGTCAACTGTATAACAACACTTATTTACAGCCATTTAAACCCAGTAATTCACTTTGTATTCTATTCTTGTTCCTACAGTGAATAACACACTTGCTGAATCAGGCAAAGATACAGAAAAGAACAAAGAAACGGATGCAGAGAAAGACAAAGACACTGACACACATAAAGACGTTGAGAAACCCAAAGACAAAGAGATAGACAATACTACGGGTATCAAGGAGGACGTGGCTGGTAAAGACCCAGACACAGGCCTGAGGAACACGACAGTGGACATTAGAGATGGTAAAGAGAAAAACATAGACATTACTCGGGTGAATATCCCAGAAGGAAGCAAGAATACAACGAGTGACAAAGAAAAAGAAGCAGGGCTAGAGAAACCTACTGGAGGTAGCAAGGATAAAGTGGGCAGTAAAGAATCGGATGACATGTTAAACACAGTGGAGGGAGACAGAGGAAATGACTTGGGGAAAACCACAGAGGACACAGATGGCAGTCCAGATACGGGGGGAGACACAGACGTGCTGCAGGAGATAGGCAAGACTACAGAGATTCCTGAGATAGTGGTGGTGGTGGAAGATAAAGGACAGGAGAAGAAAGAGGAGAAGAAAGAGCAACCGGGAGATACAAGCAGTGGTCCAAACATTGTTGATCCTAACGACTTAAAACCACGGGGAGACACATTTGCCATAGATTACACTGAGATAAAACCACGGGGAGACACATTTGCCATAGATTACACTGTTACGGACGTGTTTGGCACCAATGACATAGAGCAGGGTCTGAATACAACAGTGTCTAAAGACGTTGTGAAGAGTATTATTCCAACTAGAAGTAACAACACACAGTTCACCCCATATTCATCAGGAGGTCAGGAAACCAAAATGCCTGTGGGAAAACCACGCAAAGACATAGGATCGACTAAAGACATGGGATCAACTAAAGATTCAAGAGGAGCCAAAGACACAGCGGCAAGTACAAGCAAACCTGAAGAGGAAAATACAGGAAAAGATTCAGAAAGGCCAACTAAAGAGTCTGAGGATGAGAAGAGAGAGAACCAAATCATCAACGGTAAGATATCTTAAGTGTGTGTTGTAAAATACACTGCACCATTAAAACAGATATTATAATGACTCTCAGCATCTTAGGTTTTATTTCACACTCTCTCACTCCCTTTCCATCTTTCTCACTCCTTTCCACCTTCTGCTCTCACCACCTGCCCTCTTTCGCCTCTATCTTCCCTTACTCCCTCCTTCCAGAGAAGAGCTGTCCTCCTCTCCCGCAGCTCTACCATGGGTACCAGCAGGTGGTGCCAGGGATGGTGCCAGAGACGGTGGAGTTCTTCTGTAACCACTCATACGCTCTTAGTGGTGACGCCCGACGCTCCTGCCAGCCTGGCAGCTCCTGGGGGGGCGCTCAACCTCTTTGTGTGAGAGGTAGGCACTGGAATGTCTGTGTTTGTGTGTGATTGTGGGCAAGCGTGTGTGCATGCGTGTGCCTCTACTATGTGATTATCATCTAGGAATACGCTGTTGCACCTGAAAGTTAGGCGCTACTTTTAGCAGCCTCTAATCAACCCAACATTGGGAATAAGAGCAGCTCCCTGCCTGACAGTAGGTTTTAATGGGAACCCTGTGTGTGTTTTTCTGCAGCCTGCAGAGAGCCCAAGGTCTCCGAGCTGGTCAGACAGAGAGTTCTGCCTCCACAGGCTCCATTCAGGTATGTCGATTTACATTAACATATGTTACATAGCAGACAAAAATATGCACAAGATATATAAATACGACAGACAAAAGCATTCTCCAACACTACAGATATCTGCTTTACCTTAGCGATCATCATATCTAAAAACCACAAACATGTGCATAATCATATATCAACATCATACACACACCATAAGAGAATATTATGTATGATCCTCATTAATGCACACAGCATAGCAGAAGACATGACTCTATCTTTTAATGACAGAGGCACTTTACCATGTGAAGCCCACATCAAAGTTTGCCATTTAAAAACCTAAAAGGACTCTACTTATACACACTGCTAGCCTCTTAAAGAACATTATAAACTGGGTAGTTCGAGCCCTGAATGCTGATAGGCTGAATGCCGTGGGATATCATACCACGGGAAAGCCAAAACATTTATTTGTACTGTTCTAATTACGTTTGTAACTAGTTCAAGGCACAGGCAATAAGGCACCTCGGGGGTTTGTGGTATATATTTTTTTATTTCACCTTTATTTAACCAGGTAGGCCAATATACCACGGCTAAGGGCTATATCCAGGCACTCCGTGTTGCACCTCCTTGGGCCTTATTGCTTAATTATACACTAGTTGTTTCTGTAAAGGCATCTCCACTGACCCCTCTCCTCACTCCCTCTCAGGAAGACCCCTGTGCATAAGCTCTACTCCTCCTCTGGGTTCAGGAGGCTCTTCCAGTCTGCCGGTCCCACCAAAGGTCCTCCAGTGCTATCCCAGCTGCCCCAGGGCTTCCACCACCTCTACACTCACGTAATGTACGAGTGTGCCTCTCCCTTCTATCACCACTCAGGCAGTGCACGCCGCACCTGCCTCAAGACTGGCAAGTGGAGCGGGCGTCATGTCTCCTGCTCGCCAGGTGAGGACAGCAGAGCCACATTACTTCATATAAAGAAAGGTTGTTCTTGCCACTTAGGCATGCAAGAATGACACTTTCAAACCACACCAGACACTAAACAATCAAGGAAATTGGGCTGAAAAAGTAATATTCCAGGTTGCGTATGATATGGAATTATTTTTTCATAAATTACAATATCAAGTGTTGTTGTATCACTCTAGAAAGTATGATGTTTATTATCTTCCTTCCCTTTCTTTTATCTTCTCCTCCCTGGCCACACTTTCCTGTTCTCCACCCTTGTCTCCCCGTCCTTCTCTTTTTCCAGTATGTGGGAAGCACCCCACCTTTGACCCTCAGAGCCCAGCCGAGTCCCACTGGCCCTGGCTAGCCGCCATCTACCGACGCTCCACCAACATAGCAGGGACCAAGCTAGACAAGAAGGCCAGCCTGGACAAGACACTAAATATGGGGCCTGGAGCTGTACATGGGGCAGGGGCTGGGTCCCAGGGGCAAGACGATGCCTCAGGCTGGCAGCTGGTGTGTAGCGGGGCCCTGGTGAACCAGCGGAGTGTGGTGGTGGCAGCCCACTGTGTGACTGAGTTGGGGAAGATGTACCCTCTTGATGCAGCCAAGGTCAAGGTGGTGATGGGAAAACACTACCGCGGTGACCTCCGGGAGACCAAGGGCCTGCAGCATCTTAGGGTAAGAGAGGGGTTGTATAGGGCTGAGGCGGTTGGGGGGTGGGGGGTGGGGAGTAGGGAGTGAGATAGGGTTTGGAGAGGGCTAACTGGGTTGGTGGGTAGGGGTGGCAAGTAAGGAATGAAAGGGGTTTAAACTATATAGGCTAGGGAGACCACCTGTACTCAGTTAGTCACACACTGCACTAATCACACTGAAATACAACTATGGTGCACAGTTCATCACACATGAGGTTCTACACTATATAGGTACATTTACCAGCCTTATGGGATCTATATATTACCAAAGGCTGGGTGGCAGGGGTTTTAAACCTGTGTCCAATTATAATGCATCATTTTACAAACACGACATCATGTGTACCACATCTAGCCATACAGCCCCATGTCTGTTTATGTTCAGTCATTGAATAGGTTCCACTTTGACTGTAAGGAAACACCAATGTGGTTGTGATACATGACTTGTCGATTTATGGTACATACTGCACTTTATAAAGGACAGTCAATTAATGTATGAGCATATGAGTGAGGAGTGTGAGTTGCCAGGTAACAAGCCCAGCTAACATCGTCCCACAGAGAGCCAAGCTGTCACCCTGCTGTTACGTTTGGCACAGTCTCTCTCTTCTTTCTACAGCTTTTCTTTTTGTAACACCTCCTTTCTCTATCTATTCTTTCTCGAAACATCCCTACTCTCTCTCTGATCATTCCCTCTTAATTCTGACCATCCCTTGTCTCACTGACCATACCTCCTTTCTTGTTTCTTACTCTGACCAGTTTATGTTATCTGTCTACCTTGTGATCATTTATTTTATGTCTCTCTAAACATCCCGCCTCTTCTCCTCCAGGTGGCCTCTATCTCTGTCCACCACAACTACGACCCCCTGGTCTTGGACTCAGACTTGGCCGTGATCAAGCTGCTGGACAAGGCTCGTATCGGGGAGAAGGTCCTGCCCCTCTGTCTGCCTGACACCCAGGGGGAAGAGGCGACCTCCAGAAAGGGGCTGGTGTTGGGCTGGGCCCCCCTGCCGGACCCCCGGATTGGGGAAGAGGAGAGGGCCAGGGTGGGTGTGCAGCACCTGGCTGACGTGGTGCCCTGCGAGCAGCAGTATGCCCGTAATGGCGTGCCTGTGAGCGTTACAGACAACATGCTCTGCGGCCGCCAGCGACCCGACTATGGCCCATCTAACATCTGTCCTGCGGACACAGGGGGTATCCTGATCCTTCCCGCTCAGACAGGCTCCCCTCAGGACCCCTCTCTAGCCTCTCCAGGGGGGCGGGACATGTCCAAAGGGGAGTGGCGGCTGCTGGGGTTGGTGAGTTTCGGGTATGACCAGGGAGAGTGTGATCCGGACCTGTTTACTGTGTACACACATGTGGCTAACTTCAAAGACTGGATAGAGAGCCATATGAAGTGAGATCACCAGGATGCGACCCACCCTGTATCTCTCTTTTCCTCCCTCCAACCAACTACACCTGCTTTTTTTGCCAATCTCTCTCTTCATCATTATTCCCCATTCCTTTTATTTGCCAATGTCTTCTCCATTCTGCCTTTCCCTCCTTTCTTCTCCCACCGTCCCTCTTCTTGTCAAACACAGGCAGGGAGTGTGATCAGTAAAGAGCAGAGCAACACTGGACTGCACAGGGCGGTGCACTGATGTTAGGGTGCCCTAACACAGCCTGATCAGGTAGACCCTCCACTCAACACAGTACTTCAGTGTTCAGGCTTTACCTTCAACCTGGTGCTACAGACTTGAAAACGACTTGAAAACCAGTTCCCTCTGGCCTCTGGGAAAACCTGGTTTTCATTGTATTCCTTGATATGTATATATATATATACAGTGCCTTGCGAAAGCATTCGGCCCCCTTGAACTTTGTAACCTTTTGCCACATTTCAGGCTTCAAACATAAAGATATAAAACTGTATATTTTTGTGAAGAATCAACAACAAGTGGGACACAATCATGAAGTGGAACGACATTTATTGGATATTTCAAACTTTTTTAACAAATCAAAAACTGAAATATTGGGCGTGCAAAATTATTCAGCCCCTTTACTTTCAGTGCAGCAAACTCTCTCCAGAAGTTCAGTGAGGATCTCTGAATGATCCAATGTTGACCTAAATGACTAATGATGATAAATACAATCCACCTGTGTGTAATCAAGTCTCCGTATAAATGCACCTGCACTGTGATAGTCTCAGAGGTCCGTTAAAAGCACAGAGAGCATCATGAAGAACAAGGAACACACCAGGCAGGTCCGAGATACTGTTGTGAAGAAGTTTAAAGCCGGATTTGGATACAAAACGATTTCCCAAGCTTTAAACATCCCAAGGAGCACTGTGCAAGCGATAATATTGAAATGGAAGGAGTATCAGACCACTGCAAATCTACCAAGACCTGGCCGTCCCTCTAAACTTTCAGCTCATACAAGGAGAAGACTGATCAGAGATGCAGCCAAGAGGCCCATGATCACTCTGGATGAACTGCAGAGATCTACAGCTGAGGTGGGAGACTCTGTCCATAGGACAACAATCAGTCGTATATTGCACAAATCTGGCCTTTATGGAAGAGTGGCAAGAAGAAAGCCATTTCTTAAAGATATCCATAAAAAGTGTTGTTTAAAGTTTGGAGACACACCAAACATGTGGAAGAAGGTGCTCTGGTCAGATGAAACCAAAATTGAACTTTTTGGCAACAATGCAAAACGTTATGTTTGGCGTAAAAGCAACACAGCTGAACACACCATCCCCACTGTCAAACATGGTGGTGGCAGCATCATGGTTTGGGCCTGCTTTTCTTCAGCAGGGACAGGGAAGATGGTTAAAATTGATGGGAAGATGGATGGAGCCAAATACAGGACCATTCTGGAAGAAAACCTGATGGAGTCTGCAAAAGACCTGAGACTGGGACAGAGATTTGTCTTCCAACAAGACAATGATCCAAAACATAAAGCAAAATCTACAATGGAATGGTTCAAAAATAAACATATCCAGGTGTTAGAATGGCCAAGTCAAAGTCCAGACCTGAATCCAAACGAGAATCTGTGGAAAGACCTGAAAACTGCTGTTCACAAATGCTCTCCATCCAACCTCACTGAGCTCGAGCTGTTTTGCAAGGAGGAATGGGAAAAAATGTCAGTCTCTCGATGTGCAAAACTGATAGAGACATACCCCAAACGACTTACAGCTGTAATCGCAGCAAAAGGTGGCGCTACAAAGTATTAACTTAAGGGTGCTGAATAATTTTGCACGCCCAATTTTTCAGTTTTTGATTTGTTAAAAAAGTTTGAAATATCCAATAAATGTCGTTCCACTTCATGATTGTGTCCCACTTGTTGTTGATTTTTTCACAAAAAAATACAGTTTTATATCTTTAAGTTTGAAGCCTGAAATGTGGCAAAAGGTCGCAAAGTTCAAGGGGGCCGAATACTTTCGCAAGGCACTGTATATATATATATATATATATATATATGTATTATTATTATTATTATGGCTCTGCACATGGCTCAAGTGATGTACATATTGTATAGAAGGACAGCAAAGCCATGTTTTTAATTAACGATATGTGGGTGTGTGTGAAGACACAGTGGTCTGATTGGAGTTGATCACGGAGAGTGGTTCTGTGAGCTTTAATCCAGTATTAATTCAAGGAGACCCATATGATTGTAATACATAGAGATGAAAGAGAGAACCTGGCGCTTGCTATGTAAATCAGCCAGCCGTTCAGCCAGGGCCAATTCTCCAGCGAAAGGCTATGAATTAATCCAGGTCAAATATACACAATGAAAGACTTCAATCGAACAGCAGCAACCTGATATTTTTTAGAACAGCTCCCTCTTACATGCATCCCAGTTAATAAGGAATGTATAATGAAGTTAATCACTTAAGTGTTGACCCCTCTGCTAGTATCTAAAGAGAAAATGAGGGAAGTAATTGACGGAGAAACATTTAGCCACAGGGTGGATGTTTCAAAACATCCATTTCTATGGAGGGATGCTCACGGCCAGAGTGACTGAGGATCCACACACACCAAAGTTGTGCTCACTTCACTTCCTCTATTACCCGCGTACTTACAATAGATGTACAAAAACAACTACAGAATAAGCTCACAAGTCCAGCACACATGTTGTATGATCATCTATCATGACTACGTTCATGATTGATTCTGTAATATATATTTTCATATAATGGGACACAATAAACACATAGATATAGAAATCTCCTGGATCATTAAAACGGACATTTACCCAATCACGACTAACCGCACATATCACTATAGAAACCAGAAAATATATGTTCCAAGTTACATCCAAAATGTCACCCTATTCCCTACATAGTGCACTACTTTTGAGCAGAGCCCCTTGTGCTATGGTCAAAATTAGTACACTAGGAATTGAGTGCCATTTGATATTCACGTGTGGAGAGCTTTCCTCCTCCTGAAAACAAAGGAGCTGTCGCACTGTAATAACTGATGAACCATGAGATGTTGAGTGAGTGACTCCTCAGTCTAGTCGTCTATAGGAGGACCAGCCATAGCCACATCAGACTGAGTCCACAGCCTCCTAGGTGGGCGGAGGGATCAAGACTGTCTGGAAAGATACACACATAGATCAAAGCACACACCAAGGGGAAATAATGTGTGTGTCCATTGTTCTCTGTATTACATATACCTTACCCGACCCTGCCCTTTCTCTCACACACTCTCTGTCTCTCTCTCTTGCACACGCACACACACACACACACACACACACACACACACACACACACACACACACACACACACACACACACACACACACACACACACACACACACACACACACACACACACACACACACACACACACACACACACACACACACACACAGTCTGAAGATGTACTTCTATCATGTTGGGAGATCTGCTGTGTCTGTGGTTGGTTGATAGGCATGAGTCATGAGTTATGAGTCATGAGGATTCTGGGAATGATAATAAGCTAGTGTTACTGGTGATACTTAGGCTGGGATGCCATCAGTATCATAGCCCTTCAAAGCTTAGGAAAAGTAATCTATCGCTGCATAGTTTTAGAACACCTACTCATTCAAGAGTTTGTCTTTATTTTTACTATTTTCTACAATGTAGAATAATAGTGAAGACCTCAAAACTATGACATAGCACATATGGAATCATGTAGTAACCAACAAAGTGTTAAACAAATCCAAATATATTTTATATTTGAGATTCTTAAAATAGCCACCCTTTGCCTTGATGACAGCTTTGCAAACTCTTGGCATTCTCTCATCCAGATTCATGACGTAGTCACCTGGAATGCATTTCAATTAACAGGTGTGCCTTCTTAAACGTTAATTTCTGGAATTGATTTCCTTCTTAATGCGTTTGAGCCAATCAGTTGTGTTGTGACAAGGTGTGTGTGTGTGAGCAGTCCAAGAGCAGCTCAAATAAGCAAAGAGAAACGACAGTCCATCGTTACGTTAAGACATGAAGGTCAGTCATTAAGGAACATTTCAAGAACTTGGAAAGTTTGTTGTGGAAATTTCCTCTATTTACCAAATCATGAGCGCAAACCACAACACAAGTCAGTTAGTTATCAAAGTCCATCTTTAATTATATGAGCTCTATCACAACCCTGTGACTCTCAGATCAATTCAGTGTCTATCAATGAATTCTCTGAGAGCCCCCCTACATTGCAACTGAGATCCTTTAATAGCAAAGAACACACATAGTCAGACAGCATAGACATAATAAATCGTTCAGCTTTGTCTCCTTACTCAAACACAGAACCATAAACCAATCCTCCATATCAACAGGCATATATCAAATTGTAATTTAGATACAACCAATTCTAAATACAACCAATCCTGGACAAGCTCACGGGGAGCATAGAATGATTCCAGACACTGCCATCCTCCTCTCCCTGATGGGAAAAGTAGGGAGTGACTGGCACACAGACACAGTGGAGCAAAATATATGTTTACACATGATGACACCTTGACCTCTCCCCTCTCTGCGGCCCATGCAACTTAGTCTTGACATAGAACAGATGACTGCCAATGGCCACCACTATAGTACAACAAAATACATTCTTATGAGAAATAACTCATAAGCATATCATGAAAATAAAAAATCTAATCTATGTTACCAATTCTGATTATTCCACCAACAAGTTTCTTCAAGTGCCGTCGCAAAAACCATCAAGCACTATGATGAAACTGGCTCTCATGAGGACCGCAACAGAAAAGGAAGACCCAGAGTTACCTCTGCTGCAGGGGATAAGTTCATTAGAGTTACCAGGCTCAGAAATGACCAGGCCAAATAAATGCTTCACAGAGTTCAAGTAACAGACACATCTCAACATCAACTGTTCAGAGGAGACTGTGTGAATCGGGCCTTCATGTTCAAATTGCTGCAAAGAAATCACTACTAAAGGACACTAATAAGAAGAAGATACTTGCTTGGGCCAAGAAATATGAGCAATGGACATTAGACCAGTGGAAATTTGTCCTAAGGTCTGGAGTCCAGATTTGAAATTTTTGGTTCCAACCGCCGTGTCTTTGTGAGATGAGGTGGGAGTGAACAGATGATCTCTGCATGTGTTTTCTCCACCGTACAGCATGGAGGATGAGGTGCTAGGGTGTGGGGGTGCTTTGCTGCTGACACTTAACCAGCATAGCTTCCACAGCATTCTGCAAAGATAAGCAATCCCATCTGGTTTGCGCTTAGTGGGACTTGTTTTTGTTTTTCTACAGGACAATGACCCAACACACGTCCAGGCTGTGTAAGGGCTATTTTACTAAGAAGGAGAGTGATGTAGTGCTGCATCAGATGACCTGACCTCCATAATCCCCCGACCTCAACCAAATTGAGATGGTATGGGATGAGACGGACCACAGAGTGAAGGAAAAGCATCCAGCAAGTGCTCAGCATATGTGGGAGCTCCTTCAAGACTGTTGGAAAAGCATTCCAGGTGAAGCTGGTTGAGAGAATGCCAAGAGTTTGCAAAGCTGTTGTCAAGGCAATGGGTGGCTATTTCAAGAATCTCAAATATAAAATACATTTTGATTTGTTAAACACTTATTTGGTTACTAAATGATTCCATTTATGTTATTTCATAGTTTTGATGTCTTCGCTATTATTCTACAATGTAGAAAGTAGTAAAAATAAAGAAAAACCCTTGAATGAGTAGGTGTTCTAAAACATTTGACCGGTAGCGTATACTGTTTGAGATTAAAAAACAATTGTGGCCTCATGAGAATGTGAAATGGAAATGTCAGTGAGATCGTCGATTGCACAGGAAAATGATAGGAAGCCTCTTTGGAGGTGCTTCGACAACACCTACAATATTGCATATGCATGCTGAGAGACGGCACATCAGAGAAGGCTGATGGGAGGAGCTATAGGAGGAAGGGCTCATTGTAATGGCTGGAATAGAATACATGGAAAGTTCTCAAACACATCAAACATATAAAAACCACGTTTGACTCCATTCCATTGATTCCATTCCAGCCATTACAATGACCCTGTCCTCCTATAGCTCTTCCCACCTGCCTCCTCTGCATCATATTGTAGAATACCTGATGTTGGCAACAATTACATTCTGGCCATAACCTTCCCTTGGACCCTCACTGCCCTGGCAGGAACAGCCTGCACAAAGAATACTTGGAGGGAGATCGAAGTTCAATAAAACCTTCGGATGGACGGCAACCTAGAGACAATTTACTTTCTCTTGTACACAGGAACAAGATTTATGAAAGCTTTTTTGTCTCTTTTCTCCGGCTGTTTACTGGAAATGGACAAGGGCCTCATTTAGGCCTCAAATTCCCCTGAGGAGAGATCTATTCTACCCAGGCTGGAAGCAGACTCGTTCTCAGGCCCCTGTTAGCTCACTGGCCATCATCAGAGTGGGCCAACACTTCAACATAACCTGACTCATCTGCTGGGAACTAGAGAATGACCCTAAGACCAGTGGAAAGCACTTGACAATACTGACAAAAGGGATGCGATGAAGGCTCTATAGTGTGTTTGCACTTAAGAGGCGGAGGGGCAAGGCACTTGACACCTAACATACACTAAATGTCTGTTCACAGTCCAGTTTCCCAGTCAAACTCAGCTGTAGTATGGATCCCGCAAGCATTGCATGTTCTTTAGAGCTCAGCGCTGATGGCTCTACACAGCAGAGCATGTGAGCTATATGACTATGGGCTCATTGTAATGGCATCAATAGAACGGAGTCAAACACATTGTATTCATGTGTTTAGTACCATTCCATTGATTCCATTCCAGCCATTACAATGAGCCTGTCTTCTTATACTGTAGCTCCTCTCATCAGCCTCTTATGCTACACTGAAAAAAAAAGGTTCTTAAATGGTTCTTCCTCAGCTCTTAAGGTTCTTCATAATTCTAAAAGGTTCTTTAATAAATGTATGGAAGATTCCTGCAGATGTGTCCATTTCAAAGCACACAGCAAATCGTTGATTTTTAAGTTAACAATTAACATTCAGTGGCGTTAAAGAACCCCAATGTTTGCGTTAATGACCAGAGTTGAACCAAAACCACACCCATCACTATCATATTTCCCAGCATGATGCAGGTAGAATTGTCATTTTTAATATCTACAGTTGAAGTCAGAAGTTTACATACACCTTAGCCAAATACATTCAAACTCAGTTTTTCCCAATTCCTGACATTTAATCCTAGCAATAATTCTTCTTCTTAGGTTAGTTAGGATCACCACTTTATTTTAAGAATGTGAAATGTCAGAATAAAAAATCAAAAAAATCAAAAACCAAATGTATTTATATAGCCCTTCGTACATCAGCTGATATCTCAAAGTTCTGTATAGAAACCCAGCCTAAAACCCCAAACAGCAAGCTATGCAGGTGTTGAAGCACGTTGGCTAGGAAAAACTCCCTAGAAAGGCCGAAACCTAGAGAGGAACCAGGCTATGATGGGTGGCCAGTCCTCTTCTGGCTGTGCCGGGTGGAGATTATAACAGAACATGGCCAAGATGTTCAAATGTTCATAAATGACCAGCATGGTCAAATAATTGGTCTGGGACAGGTAGCACGTCTGGTGAACAGATCAGGATTCCATAGTCGCAGGCAGAACAGTTGAATAATAGTAGAGCAAATTATTTCTTTCAGCTTTGATTTCTTTCATCACATTCCCAGCGGGTCAGAAGTCTACATACAGTCAATTATTATTTGGTAGCATTGCCTTTAAATTGTTTAATTTGGGTCAAACGTTTCAGGAGCCTTCCACAATACGTTGGGTGAATTTTGGCCCATTCCTCCTGACAGAGCTAGTGTAACTGAGTCAGCTTTCTAGGCTTCCTTGTTCACACATGCTTTTTCAGTTCTGCCCAAAAATGTTCTATAGGATTGAGGACAGCGATTTGTGATGGCCACTCCAATACCTTGACGTTGTTGTGTCATAGCAGAATCAACCTTTTTGCCACAACTTTGGATGTATGTTTGAGGTCATTGTCTATTTGGAAGACCCATTTGCGACCAAGGTTCAACTTCCTGACTGATGTCTTGAGATGTTGCTTCAATATATCCATATAATTTTCCTCCCTCATGATGCCATCTATTTTGTAAGGTGCACCAGTCCCTCCTACAGCAAAGCACCCCCACAACATGATGCTGCCACCCCTGTGCTTCATGGTTGGGATGGTGTTCTTCGGCTTGCAAGGTTCCCCGTTTTTCCTCCAAACATAACGATGGTCATTATGGCCAAACAGTCCGATTTTTGTTTCATCAGACCAGAGGAAATTTCTCCAAAATGTACAGTCTTTGTCCCCATGTGCAGTTGCAAGCAATAGTCTGGCTTTTCTATGGCAGTTTTGGAGCAGTGGCTTCTTCCTTGCTGAGCGGCCTTTCAGGTTATGTTGATATAGGACTCGTTTTGCTGTGGATATAGATACCTTTGTACCTGTTTCCTCCAGCATCTTCACAAGGTCCTTTGCTGTTGTTCTGGGATTGATTTTCACTTTTTGCACCAAAGTACATGGTCCCACTATTGTTTGTACAGATGAACGTGGTACCTTCAGGCGTTTGGAAATTGTTCCCAAGGATTAACCGGACTTGTGGAGGTCTACAATTGTTTTTCTGAGGTCTTGGCTGATTTCTTTTGATTTTCCCATGATGTCAAGCAAAGAGGCACTGAGTTTGAAGGTAGGCCTTGAAATACATCCACAGGTACACCTCTGTTATGCACAAAGTAGATGTCCTAACCAACTTGCCAAAACTATAGTTTGTTAACAAGACATTTGTGGAGTGCCTGAAAAATGAGTTTTATTGACTCCAACCTAAGTGTATGTAAACTTCCGACTTCAACTGTATGTTTTTGCATTGATTGCTTTATTAATCTCATGCTATTCAATTATACATAGGAATAGTTTAGAAAAATGCATGCTATCTGTTACTTGGAGTTATCGCAACCGTAGATGTATCGCAAATGTGGTCTCATTTGCTAGTTTTCCCAACCCTGGCAGTCTTTCTGAATGCAAGTTTCAGGTGAATAAAAATTCCAAAAGTTGGATATTCCCACTCTGGCTGGATTCCAATAGGACAAATTCCAATAATGTGAATTGCAAGCCTGATATGGCCTGGAAACCATTCGTTCCAGGCCACTGTGTTAGGGTAAACTAGGCCAGCAAAAAAGGCTGCATGAAATATGTATTGACTAAAATAATACAATTTGAATTATAATATATTCACTTAGGATCTCATTTTGTGAAGGCCACAGGACAGAATATGAATGTACTTATGCAACAAGCATGTCTCTGTCACTATCAGGAATCAAGGTAAGACCCAAGTCCGGACTGTGTGAAGTAACAATGTTTATTGTAATGCCAGGGGCAGGCAAACGACAGGTCAAGGAAGGCAGGCTCAGGGTCAGTTAGAGGCAGAGTTCAATAATCCAGAGGTAGAGCAAAGGTACCGGATGGCAGGCAGGCTCAGGTTCAGGCAGAGGTCAATAATCCAGAGGTGGGACAATGGTACAGGATGGCAGGCAGGCTCGGGGTCAGGCAGAGGTCAATAATCCAGAGGTGGGACAATGGTACAGGATGGCAGGCAGGCTCAGGGTCAGGCAGAGGTCAATAATCCAGAGGTGGGACAATGGTACAGGATGGCAGGCAGGCTCGGGGTCAGGCAGAGGTCAATAATCCAGAGGTGGGACAAAGGTACAGGATGGCAGGCAGGCTCAGGGTCAGGCAGAGGTCAATAATCCAGAGGTGGGACAATGGTACAGGACAGCAGGCAGGCTCAGGGACAGGCAAAGTGGTCAGGCGGGCGGGTACAAGGTCAGGGCAGGCAGGGGTAAAGAAGCAGGAGGATGACAAAAAGAGAGGCAGGGAAAAGACAGAAGCAGACAGGACGAACGCTGGTAAGCTTGAGAAACAAGGCTAACTGGCAACAGACAAACAGAAAACACAGGTATAAGTACACAGGTGATAATGGGGATGATGGGTGACACCTGGAGGGGATTGAGACAAGCACAAGGACAGGTGAAACAGATCAGAGCATGACAGTCACCAGTGAACACAGTCATGGATGGTACTGGTAACTCTAAGTCTAGCTCAAAATGCACTGGGAAATATGCAAATAAGGCTTAAAACCCTACAGCATGGCTATTCAATTCTGGTCCTGGAGGGCCGAAAAAGATCTAGTTTGGGATTTTTGTAAGAACCATCCCATTTATGGTTCTTCAGAGACCCTAAAATGGTTCCCCTACAGCATTGCTATCAAGAACCTTATTTGGTTCCAATTTGCACCTTTATTTTTAAGAGTGTACGCGCACACGTAACACACACACACACAACACATACAAACATGCAACACAGTCATTGGTGCTCCAGGGACAGGGGATTACACAACAAAGAGATGGCTCTCTTTCCTGCCAACACAGGAGAGCTGTGGCAGTAGTCTTGTGATGTTCTCAGGGTTTTGCTGTGTCCATGGAGACCATGCATTTACATTTAATCTCTTCTCAGGTGTTCTGTGATGTGTTTACCTCCCCTCGCTATATCTACCACACACACACACACACACACACTCAACCACCACCACCCTAGCTCCGGATCTACTCCCCCTGCCTGCTACCCCTCCCTCCCCTCTCCATCTTCACCTTCACCCTCTGCTTGGCAATGAGGGACTTTAGGTACCAAACAGAACACATACTGTACGCAGTATATTATTCAGTCGAATACTGTACATGCACAGACAAATATATTTGCACACACAAGCACAAGTACTGTATATTCACCTATTACTGCACACACACGCACACACACACGTTTTGTTGTGCGTTTTTAGCCCAGGATGTGATTTCACCATCATCCATATGCAGGCCTCTGATGGAGGTTCCCAGGCAGAGGCAACAATGTAACTTAGGGCTCTATTCAAGTCAAATCCCAGAAGGTCAGCTTTAAATCGTGATAGAAATTTAAAGGCAATGTTCCCACTTCAGCAGAGGCTGCATTCATGGTAAATGCTGCGTTTGTCTGTTTGTCGGCTCAATGGGAAATTACCTTCATATTTCTAGCGCAGAATCTGTAACGCTTCAGCTTTACAGATTGAATAGATACCTTAGTTTATTTGGCTTCCACCACAGCAGAAACCATGTATGGAATTCTGGAGAAGGTAACTGCTGCTCACAGAGAGGGATAGAGAGAGAGAGTGAGAGAGGCCCTGGATACCTTGAATATAAACACAGCAACAAACCAGAGGTAGCCTAGAGCCTACCCTTCTACTGGTTAACAGTAATAAACTCTGTACTCCTGATGTTGTTATTGGTTTTAAATCACCCATTCAAAGATGCGGCTTAAGCTTATGGTTCAGTCTTGAGCTACACCCACCTCACAACACAATATCTATATCTTCCTTCCCTAACCACTACCAGAGGCATTCCCCGGGAAACGATGGCTTTATTACTCTCTAAGGCACTTCCGCGATTGCCCCTCGGAGGCCACAGGCCATTGGGGGCCCAAGCCCATTAAGGCTAAGGTTACTTTTCCTTTCATTACAGAGTAATCTACACTGAGTATACAATACATAAAGAGCTCTTTCTATGACATAGACTGACCAGGTGAATGCAGGTGAAAGCTATGATTCCTTATTGATGTCACTTGTTAAATCCACTTCAATCAGTGTAGATGAAGGGGAGGAGACAGGCTAAAGGAGTTTTAAGCATTCAGGCAATTGAGACATGGATATTGTGTGTGTGTGTGCCATTCAGAGTGTGAATTGGCAAGATCCAACTCAATATCAGAAAGATGTCCCTAATGTTTGGTATACTCAGTGTATATAGCTGTGTAGCCTTTAACACCCCTCCCCTTAGACATACAGTACATTAAACATATAGGATATTCAACAGTTATTATACATTAGTGAAAGCAGCACAAGGAACAGTACACCTACCTCACCCATAAAGCACTTGCGCATGAAAGAGTGAAACAGTCGACTCCTGATAAACACAATGGCTTGGGACAAAATATGTACCAGCCGTAGCTCAACTAGCTCAGAGACGGAAATACCAATGAATATCCACCAACAAACTGTATTCTCGAGCTGGCTGAATATCTTTTCACTTTGAACTATTTCAGGTTTGATGATGAATACTACCTCCAAACTAATGGAACATTGATGGGCTCCACATTCGCTCCGAGCGATGCTAACCTTTATGTGGGTCTATTTGTCATGTATTGTCATGTTGTGTCTTGTTCCTGTTCTTTCTCTTCACCCTGTCTCCCTCTGCTGGTCGTATTGGGTTGCCTTCTCTTCCCCTCCTTCCCCCAGCTGTTCCTTGTCTTCTCTAACTACCTCGTTCACCCTTTTCCCACCTGTTCCCTTTTTCCCTCTGATTGGGTCTCTATTTCTCTCTCTGTTCCTGCTTCTGTCTTTGTCAGATTCTCGTTTGAGTTTCTCATGCCAGAACCAAACTATCGTCTTGTTTGCTTCAACCTTGTCCTGTCCTGTCGGAATCTGCCTGTTCATCTGAGGCTACGTGTGATCAGGTACCTCTGTCCTCTACAACCCAGCTAATCCCCTCTGCTGCTAGAAGGGGAACTCTTCTGTGATATTCAGAAGGACTTTATGTTTCATTTGTCGCCCTCTCTGCGGGTTGTTTATTTTGCCATCATATCCATTTGAAGAGGATCTATGTCTTACCTGTGTTTCGACATTAAAGAACTCTGTTTTTGTTAAACCGCTTTTGGGTCCTCAATCACGTGCATGACAGAAGAATCTGACCAAGAATGGACCCAGCGACTTCGGATCCTCTCCACTCAGCCGTCGAGATCCAGGGAGTGATGCTAGGCAGACACGAGCAGGAATTGTCTGCTGCTCGACATACCGTTGAGACCCTGGCCGCCCAAGTCTCCAACCTCACAGAACAGATTCACCATCTCTGCCTCGATCCACCGGCCACTTCCAGGGCTTTCGAATCTACGGAGCCCAGAATCAATAACCCGCCGTGTTACTCTGGGGAGCCCACTGAATGCCGCTCGTTCCTCACCCAGTGTGATATTGTGTTTTCTCTCCAGCCCAACACTTACTCCAGGAGCACAGCTCGTATCGCCTACGTCATATCTCTCCTTACTGGACGGGCTCGTGAGTGGGGCACGGCAATCTGGGAGGCAAGGGCTGAGTGTACTAACCAGTATCAGGACTTTAAGGAGGAGATGATACGGGTTTTTGATCGTTCTGTTTTTGGGGAGGAAGCTTCCAGGGCCCTGTCTTCCCTATGTCAAGGTAATCGATCCATAACAGACTACTCTATTGAGTTTCGCACTCTTGCTGCCTCCAGTGACTGGAACGAGCCGGCTTTGCTCGCTCGTTTTCTGGAGGGTCTCCGCGCGGAGGTAAAGGATGAGATTCTCTCCCGGGAGGTTCCTTCCAGCGTGGATTCCTTGATTGAACTCGCTATTCACATAGAGCGACGGGTTGATCTTCGTCACCGAGCTCGTGGAAAGGAGCTCGCGTTCTCCGTTGCCCCCCTCTCCGCATCACTACCATCTTCCTCTGCCGGCTCGGGTGCTGAGCCTATGCAGCTGGGAGGTATCCGCATCTCGACTAAGGAGAGGGAACGGAGAATCACCAACCGCCTCTGTCTCTATTGCGGTTCTGCTGGTCATTTTGTCACTTCATGTCCAGTAAAAGCCAGAGCTCATCAGTAAGCGGAGGGCTACTGGTGAGCGCTACTACTCCTGTCTCTCCTTCAAGATCCTGCACTACCTTGTCGGTCCATCTACGCTGGACCGGTTCGTCAGCTTCCTGCAGTGCCTTGATAGACTCTGGGGCGGAGGGCTGTTTTATGGACGAGACCTGGGCTCGGGAACATGACATTCCTCTCAGACAGTTAAGGGAGCCCACGGCCTTGTTCGCTTTGGATGGTAGTCCTCTCCCCAGGATTCAGCGTGAGACGCTACCTTTAACCCTCACTGTCTCTGGTAATCATAGCGAAACCCTTTCTTTTTTAATTTTTCGTTCACCTTTTACACCTGTTGTTTTGGGCCATCCCTGGCTAGTTTGTCATAATCCTTCTATTAATTGGTCTAGTAATTCTATCCTCTCCTGGAACGTCTCTTGTCATGTGAAATGTTTAATGTCTGCTATCCCTCCTGTTTCCTCTGTCTCTTCTTCACAGGAGGAGCCTGGTGATTTGACAGGGGTGCCGGAGGAATATCACGATCTGCGCACGGTGTTCAGTCGGTCCAGGGCCACCTCTCTTCCTCCACACCGGTCGTATGATTGTAGTATTGATCTCCTTCCGGGAACCACTCCCCCCCGGGGTAGACTATACTCTCTGTCGGCTCCCGAACGTAAGGCTCTCGAAGATTATTTGTCTGTAGCTCTTGACGCCGGTACCATAGTCCCCTCCTCCTCTCCCGCCGGAGCGGGGTTTTTTTTTGTCAAAAAGAAGGACGGGTCTCTGCGCCCCTGCATAGATTATCGAGGGCTGAATGACATAACAGTGAAGAATCGTTATCCGCTTCCTCTTATGTCTTCAGCCTTCGAGATCCTGCAGGGAGCCAGATTTTTCACTAAGTTGGACCTTCGTAACGCTTACCATCTCGTGCGCATCAGGGAAGGGGACGAGTGGAAGA
Organism: Oncorhynchus mykiss; assembly: GCF_013265735.2. Classification (NCBI taxonomy): domain Eukaryota; kingdom Metazoa; phylum Chordata; class Actinopteri; order Salmoniformes; family Salmonidae; genus Oncorhynchus; species Oncorhynchus mykiss. The sequence goes on from NC_048565.1 coordinate 37,143,585, forward strand.
CGGCGTTTAACACTCCGTTAGGGCACTTTGAATACCGGGTTCTTCCTTTCGGCCTTGCTAACGCTCCAGCTGTCTTTCAGGCATTAGACAATGACGTCCTGAGAGACATGCTGAACATCTTTGTTTTCGTTTACCTTGACGATATCCTGATTTTTTTCACCGTCACTCCAGATTCATGTTCAGCACGTTCGACGTGTCCTCCAGCGCCTTTTAGAGAATTGTCTTTTTGTGAAGGCTGAGAAGTGCACTTTTCATGCCTCCTCCGTCACATTTCTCGGTTCTGTTATTTCCGCTGAAGGCATTAAGATGGATCCCGCTAAGGTCCAAGCTGTCATTGATTGGCCCGTCCCTAAGTCACGCGTCGAGCTGCAGCGCTTTCTCGGCTTCGCGAACTTCTATCGTCGTTTCATCCGTAATTTCGGTCAGGTGGCAGCTCCTCTCACAGCCCTTACTTCTGTCAAGACGTGCTTTAAGTGGTCCGTTTCCGCCCAGGGAGCTTTTGATCTCCTCAAGAATCGTTTTACATCCGCACCTATCCTTGTTACACCTGATGTCTCTAGACAGTTCGTTGTCGAGGTTGACGCGTCAGAGGTGGGCGTGGGAGCCATTCTTTCTCAGCGCTCCCTCTCTGACGACAAGGTCCACCCTTGCGCGTATTTTTCTCATCGCCTGTCGCCGTCGGAACGTAACTATGATGTGGGAAACCGCGAACTGCTCGCCATCCGCTTAGCCCTAGGTGAATGGCGACAGTGGTTGGAGGGGGCGACCGTTCCTTTTGTCGTTTGGACTGACCATAGGAACCTTGAGTACATCCGTTCTGCCAAACGACTTAATGCGCGTCAGGCTCGTTGGGCGCTGTTTTTCGCTCGTTTCGAGTTCGTGATTTCTTATCGTCCGGGCTCTAAGAACACCAAGCCTGATGCTTTATCTCGTCTCTTCAGTTCTTCAGTAGCCTCCACTGACCCCGAGGGGATTCTCCCTGAGGGGCGTGTTGTCGGGTTGACTGTCTGGGGAATTGAGAGGCAGGTAAAGCAAGCACTCACTCACACTCCGTCGCCACGCGCTTGTCCTAGGAACCTTCTTTTCGTTCCCGTTCCTACTCGTCTGGCCGTTCTTCAGTGGGCTCACTCTGCCAAGTTAGTCGGCCACCCTGGCGTTTGGGGTACGCTTGCTTCCATTCGCCAGCGTTTTTGGTGGCCCACCCGGGAGCATGACACGCGTCGTTTCGTGGCTGCTTGTTCGGTCTGCGCGCAGACTAAGTCCGGTAACTCCCCTCCTGCCGGCCGTCTCAGGCCGCTTCCCATTCCCTCTCGACCGTGGTCTCACATCGCCTTAGATTTTATCACCGGACTGCCATCGTCAGCGGGGAAGACTGTTATTCTTACGGTTGTCGATAGGTTCTCTAAGGCGGCTCATTTTATTCCCCTTGCTAAGCTCCCTTCTGCTAAAGAAACGGCACAAATCATCATCGAGAATGTTTTCAGAATTCATGGCCTTCCGTCAGACGTCGTTTCGGACAGGGGTCCGCAATTCACGTCTCAATTTTGGAGGGAGTTTTGCCGTTTGATTGGGGCTTCCGTCAGTCTCTCTTCCGGCTTTCACCCCCAGTCTAACGGTCAAGCAGAACGGGCCAATCAGACTATTGGTCGCATCTTACGCAGTCTTTCTTTTCGTAACCCTGCGTCTTGGTCAGAACAGCTCCCCTGGGCAGAATACGCCCACAACTCGCTTCCTTCGTCTGCGACCGGGCTATCTCCTTTTCAGAGTAGCCTCGGGTACCAGCCTCCGCTGTTCTCGTCTCAGTTCGCCGAGTCCAGCGTCCCCTCCGCTCAGGCTTTTGTCCAACGTTGCGAGCGCACCTGGAAGAGGGTCAGGTCTGCACTTTGCCGTTATAGGGCGCAGACTGTGAGAGCCGCTAATAAGCGTAGAACTAAGAGTCCTAGATATTGTCGCGGTCAGAGAGTATGGCTCTCCACTCAGAACCTTCCCCTTAAGACAGCTTGTCGCAAGTTGACCCCGCGGTTCATTGGTCCGTTCCGTATTTCTCAGATCATTAATCCTGTCGCAGTGCGACTTCTTCTTCCGCGATATCTTCGTCGCGTCCACCCGGTCTTCCATGTCTCCTGTGTTAAGCCCGTTCTTCGCGCCCCCGCTCGTCTTCCCCCCCCCCCCCCCCATCCTTGTCGAGGGCGCACCTATCTACAGGGTCCGTAAGATTTTGGACATGCGTCCTCTGGGCCGTGGTCATCAGTACCTAGTGGATTGGGAGGGGTACGGTCCTGAGGAAAGGAGTTGGGTTCCCTCTCGGGACGTGCTGGACCGTTCGCTGATCGATGATTTCCTCCGTTGCCGCCAGGTTTCCTCCTCGAGTGCGCCAGGAGGCGCTCGGTGAGTGGGGGGGTACTGTCATGTATTGTCATGTTGTGTCTTGTTCCTGTTCTTTCTCTTCACCCTGTCTCCCTCTGCTGGTCGTATTGGGTTGCCTTCTCTTCCCCTCCTTCCCCCAGCTGTTCCTTGTCTTCTCTAACTACCTCGTTCACCCTTTTCCCACCTGTTCCCTTTTTCCCTCTGATTGGGTCTCTATTTCTCTCTCTGTTCCTGCTTCTGTCTTTGTCAGATTCTCGTTTGAGTTTCTCATGCCAGAACCAAACTATTGTCTTGTTTGCTTCAACCTTGTCCTGTCCTGTCGGAATCTGCCTGTTCATCTGAGGCTACGTGTGATCAGGTACCTCTGTCCTCTACAACCCAGCTAATCCCCTCTGCTGCTAGAAGAGGACTCTAACCCAGCTATTCTCCTCTGCTGCTAGAAGGGGAACTCTTCTGTGATATTCAGAAGGACTTTATGTTTCATTTGTCGCCCTCTCTGCGGGTTGGTTATTTTGCCATCATATCCATTTGAAGAGGATCTATGTCTTACCTGTGTTTCGACATTAAAGAACTCTGTTTTTGTTAAACCGCTTTTGGGTCCTCAATCACGTGCATGACACTATTGGAAGAACGTTTGGTTAACAATGAAAATGGAAATCCATTCTTGAATATAATCCTGAAGTGGTATCGATATTGACCACATTGTTTCCATATGGGGAAGAATGGCAGAAGAGCTGTCAGACTTTATTACATTACTCAATGACATTGACCCTAGTCTCAAATTCACTACTTAATGTGACACTAAGCGTGTTCACTACCTCGTTATGTGGATTGAGAAATCAAATGGAACCCAAACGGAGAGAAATACTATATTACAGGGGGACAGCTTTCACCCAGAGCCATTAAAAAGATGACTTCAAAGAAGCCAGTTTTTTCAGGCTGCGCCATTTATGCCACTCCACAGAGGTCCATCTAGAAAAAGCAGTGGAGATGCGCAATAGGTTTCTAATAAGAGGCTACCGTACAAAATGCTGGATGAAGCTCTTAATATGGCACTAGGGAAAACACGAGATGAACTGATACAAAAGATACCCACTAGAGCTAAAGAATACTCTGTAATGTTCAACATCACATATATTTTGAACTCGAGCAAAGTGGGAGGGAGATGCTGTCAAGAATCACTGGTGTGTTTTATCATCTGATGCAGCTTTGCCAGCTAAATTTAAGAACCCACAATTTACAGTATATAGGAGAGGTCGCAATTTACACGTCGTTGGCCCAAGCTAACCGCCAGCCACAAAATAAAATGTATGCCCTCTTTCGAACAGTAGCTATAAATGCAGAGGCATAGTGCAACAATATGAAGTGTGAACATTTCTGCCACCCACATACAGGAAAACGGTTCCAAATAAATGGCAGTATTACGTCCAACCATGTTATCGACATGATTAAATGTTCATGTGTGCTGTGTTATAAAGGAAAAACCTCTCGTTCTCTCAAACAGAGAATTAGTGAACATAAAAGTTAAATTAGGATAAATGACAGGGATTGTCATGTCGCAGTAGATTTTAATGACCTAAAACATGGCATTTCTACCTTTAGATTTTGTGACATAGAGAAAGTTAAGATATCAGACAGGGGAGGTGATATAAATAGTACACTGAGCAAAAGAGATTATTTTGGGATTTTCACCCTCCAGGCATTATTCCCAAAAGGTCTTAATGATGATGCCCATGCATGTACTGTTCTAAATGTGAACATGAACTAATGTCTTGTCATTAATCATTTCAGCCTACTCTATACCAAATGATTTGATAGGGTGAAGTCCTCATTGTGGTTTTACAAACGTGTTTGATACGTTTTATGTACACACTTTATTAGAATATTTATGAAATGCACATTGTTATAGTTGGTAACACATGTTCATTTTTCCTTGATTGTGGGTGGAGCAATGTCTACATAACGGCGCAAATTAAAAATACCCACAAAAGCTCTGACAACGGCCTTGAGGCCAGTACATGAAGCTTAATAAAGAACAGGGATACATTGCGCCTGCAACAAAGTAAGTTCAGATGTGCAAGTGCAGTTTGAATTCAGTTGCAAATACAGTGATTTTACTGCAAATACAGTGATTTTACTGCAAATACAGTGATTTTAGAAAGTATTCAGACCCCTCAACCAAATGTGGAAAAAGTTATGTTACAGCCTTATTCTAACATTGATTTGTCACGCCCTGACCTGAGATATCTCTGTTTTCTTTATATTTTGGCTAGGTCAGGGTGTGACAAGGGTGGGTACGCTAGTTTTTGTATTGTCTAGGGTTTTTTGAATGTCTAGGGTTTTTGTAGGTCTAAGTGATTTGTATGTCTCTGGTGGCCTGATATGGTTCCCAATCAGATGCAGCTGTTTATCGTTGTCTCTGATTGGGGATCATATTTAGTTAGCCATTTCCCTTTGGTGTTTGTGGGATCTTGTCTATGTGTAGTTGCCTGTCAGCACTTGTTTGTATAGCTTCACGTTTCGTTTTGTTATTTTGTTTGTTCAGTGTTCATTCTTTAAATAAATTAGAATGTACGCATACAACGCTGTGCCTTGGTCCGACCCTTATTACGAATGTGACAGAAGATCCCACCAACAAAGGACCAAGCAGCGTGTTCAGGAGGAATGGACCTGGGAGGAGATTCTGGATGGAGCAGGACCCTGGACGCAGGCTGGGGAGTATCGCCGTCCTAAGGAGGAGATAGAGGCAGCGAAAGCGGAACAGCGATATTACGAGGAGTTGTACCAACGATACAAGCACGAGATTCAGCCCCCAAAAAGTTTTGGGGGGCGGCACACGGAGTGGTCGGCGGAGCCGAGGGCTGAACCAGAGCCAGTCAGGGAGTCGTGTGAGGAGCTCGACGCAAGGTTCCGGAGAGAAGTGCTAGCATTGAGAGGTTATGCAGTGATGCGCACCCGGTGCGCTCTATTCCAGCTCCCCGCATTGGCCGGGCTAGAATGGGCATCCAGCCAGGAAGGATGGTGCCGGGTCAGGGCTCCTGGTCTCCAGTACACCTCCTTGGACCAGGATATCCTACGCCGGTTCTATGCACTGTGTCTCCGGTGCGTCTGCACAGCCCAGTGCGTCCTGTGCCAGCGCCCCGCATTTGCAGGACGAAAATAAACATCCAGCCAGGGCGGGTGGTTCCAGCTCTACGCTCCAGACCTCCAGTGCGCCTCCACAGTCCAGTACATCCTATGCCTCCTCTCCGCACTCGCCCTGAGGTGCGTGTCATCAGCCCGGTATCATCTGTACCGGTCCCACGCATCAGACCTCCAGGGCGCCTCCACAGTCCAGTACGTTCTGTGCCTCCTCTCCGCACTCGCCCTGAGGTGCGTTTCATCAGCCCGGCACCACCAGTACCGGTCCAACGCATCAGGCCTCTAGTGCGCCTCCACAGGCCAGTACGTCCTGTTCGTGCTCCTCGCACTCGCCCTGAGGTGCGTGTCATCAGCCCGGTACCACCAGTGCCGGCACCACGCATCAGACCTCCAGTGCGTCTCCGCAGTCCAGTACGTCCTGTGCCTCCTCCCCGCACTCACCCTGAGGTGCGTGTCATCAGCCCGGTACCACCGGTACCGGTCCCACGCATAAGGCATCCAGTGCGCGTCCACAATCCAGAGTTTCCGGCGACAGTTCCCAGTCCAGACCTTCCAACGACGGTCCACAGTCCGGAACCTCCAACGACCGTCCACAGTCCGGCACCTCCAGCGACGGTTCCCAGTCCAGAGCCTCCGGCGATGATCCACGGTCCGGTTCTACAAAGGCGGAGGGATCAGTGTAAAGAGGGGGGGCTGCGTCCAGAGCCGGAGCCGCCACTGAGGGTAGATGCCCACCCGAACCCTCCCTTATAGGTTCAGGTTTGCGGCCGGAAGTACGCACCTTTGGGGGGGGGGTACTGTCAAGCCCTGACCTGGTTAGGTAAGGGTGTGACTAGGGTGTGTACGCTAGTTTTGTATTGTCTAGGGTTTTTTGTATGTCTAGGTGATTTGTATGTCTATGGTTGCCTGATATGGTTCCCAATCAGAGGCAGCTGTTTATTGTTGTCTCTAATTGGGGATCAAATTTAGGTAGCCATTTCCCTTTGGTGTTTGTGGGATCTTGTCTATGTATAGCTTCACAGTTCGTTTTGTTATTTTGTTAGTTTGTTCAGTGTTCATTCTTTAAATAAATAAGAATGTACGCATACCAGGCTGCACCTTGGTCCGATCCTTATAACGAACGTGACATGATTAAATCGTTTTTTTTCATCAATCTACACACAATACCCCATAATGACAAAACAAAAACAGTTTTTTAAAAACATTTTTAAAAATGTACATAAAAATAAAACTGATATCACATTTACATAAGTATTCAGACCCTTTACTCAGTACTTTGTTGAAGCATATTTTGCAGCGATTTCAGCCTTGACTCTTGGGTGTGACGCTACAAGCTTGTCACACCTGTATTTGGGGAGTTTCTCCCATTCTTCTCTGCAGATCCTCTCAAGCTCTGTCAGAAAAGAAATCTGTCAATGTGCCCTTGAGCAAGGCTGTTAACCCTAATTGCTTCTGGGTTGTGGTTGATAATGGCAGATCCTTAATGTGACCCCATTCTCCAAGGGTATCTCAGGGAGAGTGGGATATGCAAAAATCTCATGTCCAATTAATTAATACACACCTAATTATGATAACTGTCTTTTCATGCTAGGCAAGGATCATATATTCGAACTGTATTTCCAGGTGCACCATTGAAGCCATGTGTAGACTGTTAGACCATAAAACTTCTTATAGCACAAGCGTGTTTATGGTACGCTGTAGTATGCAATTTTGGCTGCTGTCCAGGTGTATTTAGCACATGTCCTTTAGTCCATAGGCACCTGAGCAATGAGAAAACGGAGCAGCTGCATCCCCCTTTCAAAATAGGGGAGCAAACATATGTTTTTGCACCCCCCACTTTTTACCAGAAAATGATCATGAGCCGTTGGGTCATCTGTCATTTTCAATGGTTAGTAATGTTTTGAGCTAGTCTGCATTAAAATATATATGTCCATTTTATTGATGATATAATAATTAACAGATTGCATCAAGATGAATGGTTTTGCTTTGCTCCTGCGCACTGCTGTTATTGTTCCTTGCAGTCAGAATGCACTAGTTGTACCACTGGTGTTTCAAATGAAAAGGCACCTGCAACAGAAAATGGTCTTTTGTCTTTAAGAACCATGATAAGCACGGTTCTAATTACCCTTTGCTGTAGTGCAGACTACAGCCTACCAAAGGATGCACCTTAGCAGAAAACTGCATGTTCCGTAGCTGGCAGGCTGTCAATGAGTAGCTCACAAGTAGATAGTGAGAAATAATCAGTAGGCCACAGGAGGCTGCTGGGGGGAGGATGGCTTGTAATAATGCTGGAACGGCGCGAATGGAATGGCACCAAACATACAGTACCAGTCAAAAGTTTGGACACACCTAGTTATTCAAGGGTTTTTATTTATTTTTACTATTTTCTTCCAGCTACGACCTTTCGGTTACTGGCCCAACGCTCTAACCTCTAGGCTACCTGCCAACCTATAACCTAGGGGCGATCAAACACCCCATTGGGCCCCTAGCACTCACTCTCACATCAATTGATCATGTTTCCTTCATCATACTCCACATTGCTAAAACGACTTTGATAAAGTTTCTTCTGCACTCAACATGTCTGTGCCTATCCCTTTGTCATCAACCCTTTCTTTCTTTCTGTCCATATTCATTACCACCAAACATCACTGTCTCCCCAGAGTCCTTGTAGCACCTATGAGTTATCACATAATCTACATGAGGCCACATTGTGTGTGTCTGGTAAATATGTTGTGGTTCCTGCACTCATGTTTTCCTCTATGGTCATGGGTCAGAGACGGAGGATGTGCCAGAACAATGTCGCAATAGACCATGTGGATGTTGTTGTGCTACAACTGTAATTGAATCCACATGGTAAAATACCAATGAAATCCACCTGTCAGGAATCAGTACTGTGTGTCTGTGTGAGGAACCACCAAACTGTCGTACTATTTATTTATTTATTTTGTCAGTTACGAAAACAAATTCTTATTTTCAAAGACGGCCTAGGATCAGTGGGTTAACTGCCTTGTTCAGGGGCAGAACGGCAGATTTTTACCTTGTCAGCTCAGGGATTCAATCTTGCAACCTTTCGGTTACTAGCCATACTATATGGCTATGATAATGACAAGTGTGACACAGTGAATCCACTGAGCTAAAGCTTTCAGGCAGTAACAAGGTAAGCTAACACGAGTCATCAGGTTTCAGGCAAGGTTACACATCGCATGTGGTTCATCCAACCACCTCTGCTACACGGCAGTCACCTTTGACCTTCTCCATCGCTCCACAATGACCGCAGCTGCTAATACATTAACTGACCGAGTCCCGATAAAGCCACCAATGTGACCGACTGAAATTAGTGACCAGCTGAATTTGAACGCTCAGTCGAATTAGCCTGCAGAGTTAATCTTATTGGCCACCAGTGAGAGCAAATGTAATCCCTGTTCATCATGTTAAATTTCAATTCTGCATTATTTTATGACACATTCTTCTATAATATTAAGATTACCTAGTCAGTTGCACAACTGAATGCATTCAACCGAAATGTGTCTTTAGCATTTAACTCAACCCCTCTGAATCAGATAGTTGTGCGGGCTGCCTTAATCAATGTCATCTGCACCCGGTGAACAGTTGTTGTTGGGGGTTAACTGCCTTGCTCAAGGGAAAAAGGGCAGATTTCAACCACAAAGCTACCTACCACCCCCAAATACATATTGTAATAATGTACACCGCCTTATTGCCTAATAAGGTATACCAACTTATTGTATCCCAACAATGGGATTTACACAGGGTTTTAGGAAACTCATATACTTCTGTAATCATCATTGAAGGTACAAAAATGTAAATAAACAGGAATGACATTTAATCTCATGGGTGGCCAAAAATAACTACCTGAAAGCCACGCCCCTACTAAACTACACCTCCAGTCTTCTGATCTGAACAGCTGGGTCATATCTCGATAACCCAGCCCCAATAACCCATCACCAATAACCCAGCACCAATAACCCAGCATCAATAACCCAGCAGTTTCTAAAGAAAACAAATTAACTAAGTGACCCAACGCCTGCAACTCAGTAGTTGAGTCAACCAAACAACCCAGCATTTTTTAGAGTGCAACTGCCAGTTCATTCCATACCCCCAATATAGCCATTAGTGCTTGCAATAGAGAATAGTGAACTTGTTGTTAACCTGACAACGCTACACCTGACCTCATACTGACACCCCTAGAACAAACACACACGCACACACACACAGAGAGATACACACAGACACAGAGGAGCAAAAGCATGTGTTTTAAGAAGGTAAAAGTGTTTAAACATGAATAAAGATGGGTGGGGGCATCAAGATTGTACCGTCAACCAACGAGGATCGGTATTCAGAGAAGAAAAGGGGTGAACAGGAGGAGGGGAGGTGGGGAAGTGAAAGCGCAAAGGAGCGAAGTAAGGCAGAGCTCATTCAGTGGGATTGTTGAGCACAGAGCTCCACGGATTACTGTGATAGAAATCTGTCTGTTTGATTTCTGGTGCTGCTCTCGCTCATGCCCTGGACGCACTGAAGGCTTGCATTTCAGCAGTCGAACATCTCTGAAGCGGATGCACAAGACTCGGAGAAGGGAGAAGAAGAGAGACTGAAACTTATTTTCCAATAACTCTAAGATTGAATACAAAGGTGAGAGGCAATTATTATTATGTATGCACATTACATGTTTACAGGACATACGCTTTTGGCAAAATAGGGGAGGATAATAAAAATAAAAATAATAATAATTCTTGCAGTAGGCCTAATATTACATGATAAATTATAATCATGATGATCAGCACACGGTAATTAATTATATAGGCTACCTAATTATTCTAATTCTAATTGTTATAATTTTTACAATTATTGTCACTATCATCATTATTAATATTATTATCCATGCTTCTTTACACCAACTTAAAGTGAAGTCGCAATGTGGTTAGCTATCAAAAGGTCAAAATGTTCATATACTGCAATTCTAAGAGCATGGTTAGGATCAAAGTGTTGGAGCTCGCTCCTCCTGAAAACGATAGGCTGCGCTTCACATTACCGGCGTGGGCAAAACAGGTGCATGTGGACACAATTTTAGGCAGCACAGCAATCTGCACTCCCTATAGGCTCCAAAAAACACTTCACAATTGCTACATTGTCTTCATATTGTTTTATATCATAAATTGTTGACCTGCAACTAGTAAAAGGAACAGTAGGGTAACAAAGCCCGCCCCACACCTGTAATTGTCACAAAAATCACATTATGTCACAAAACTACATTTGAACACTTTCCCTGCAGCCACTGCTCTTGCACAACTAAACATGTTCTGCCTCACCTACATTTAAGTCATTAACAAAACAATTCTAAGGTGAATTCTAAGGAAAAAGTTACATGTATAATCTAATTAAATTAGATCTATAAATGTTATATATATATATATATATATATATATATATATATATATATATATATATATATATATATATATATATATATATATACAGTATATACCATTAGGGGAGCAAAAGATAAAGAACCCACTTGTTTAGCGATAAACATTGAATTACATTTTTAATAAAGCAGTACAAATTTAAGGTGAGTAGAAGTCAATAGTACTTAAATTAGCATTGTCCAAATCATTACCCTGGTACTTGGAAAACACACCCCTTTTCCAAAAACAGCATTAGAACAAAAACTTTAGCCACTTATTTCCCTTTATAGTTTGTTTGCCTATGCATGACCATCATCCACATACCACATTTTTACCAAACTTTGCTTGTGTCAGTAACTGGACATTGGTTTTACGGTGAGCTGGTTACCCCACGTTACCCTAAGGGTGAGATTCAAGGTGTACTTCTGTCATGAAACACTTATCTAGTCTACTACTGAGGAGGCAATGTTTGCAAACAGACAATGTGTGGTAATTACATACCGACATATCTTGCATCTGGGTTACTAATGCCGTTAATATAATTTCTCTACCAAACGGCTCCGTGCCTGTGTGCCAAAGCGCACATCTTTCGCGAGCTGCATCATATCTGCTTTGCCGCAAGGCATTCCCACACGCGTGACTCTAGGTATCCTGCCAGGTCTTCTCAACGCAAGCCAGAGAGGACTACGATGAAGAGAGATCATTGTTGTTTTTGTGTTTTAGGTGTTAGCTCTTCTATTGTTCATTCAGTATCTTATCAATAGTTTACAACACAGCCATCCATATCCGTTGCGTAAATCGTAAAAAGAAACGTGTTCGGTAACATAGTTATCTTGTGGTGTCGTGTTATCAAAAGTGGTTTGTTGTGAGCGATGAAGTCATTTTTCTAGTCCCAGGTCTGTTTTTATTTTAGATAGGTGCATGCTCATCAAACCATCATTTGAGTTAAATGTTCACTGTTTTCACTATTGTCAACTTCCTCTAGGAGAGTTTAAAATATTTGTTTTGGAGATATTCTCCAGATATCTAAATTCGCGGTTTGTATTTAACTGATAATCTACTTTCGATAAGGACCCTTATCAGTACTTACCATACTTAATCAAGCAAAAATATATATCAACTACAGTACATGATCAAAAGTATATGGACACCTGCTCATCGAACATCTCATTCCAAAATCATGGGCATTAATATGGAGTTGGTTCCCCCTTTGCTGCTATAACAGCCTCCACTCTTCTGGGAAGGCTTTCCACTTGATGTTGGAACATTGCTGAGGGGACTTGCTCCCATTCAGCCACAAGAGCATTAGTGAGGCCGGGCACTGATTTTGGGCAATTAGGACTGGCTCACGGTGTGGCCTACCACTTCGCAGCTGAGTGGTTGTTGCTCCTAGATTTTTCCACTTGACAATAACAGCACTTAGAGTTGACCGGGGCAGAAATTTGATGAACTGACTTGTTGGAAAGGTGACATCAAATGACAGTGCCACGTTGAAAGTCACTGAGCTCTTCTACTGCCAATGTTTGTCTATGGAGATTGCATGGCTGTGTGCTCGATTTTATACACCTGTCAGCAATGGGTGTGGCTGAAATATGTCCACACCCACATACGTTTGAATATATAGTGTCATTTATTTGCATTCTTCCTTCTACATGTCCTCTTTTTTGGTTATTTTTATTTATTTTATAAGTTAAGGCATGTGCCTTGTTATTTCACTGATGATGTTAGATTGCTCATTCTGTAGCTGACCCTGTCAATATATGTAAAGATAAAGTCACTTTTTGTCTTGACCTATACACTTCATGAATGTTTACCCTAATATTTAGTGGGAATAACATGTGCATTTTCCTTTTGTGCAATTTGCCAAATGTATACATTTTGTGTAGTTGGAAGTGGTATATATTCACCACCCCTTCCTTAAACCAATTACTTCACACCCCATACTCCCCTGCCCCCACTTCCCGTCAATTACGCACGCACAAACACACACACTATCGTCACCATGGAAACACACTGTCTTGGCACTTGATTGCATTCACATTATTTTCACAGCCTGTCATTTGAACAAAACCAGAGGACATGTTTCCAGATGTAACGTCAATCGCTGCTTGATTGATGGTGGTGATCGTCAAAACCGGCAGAGGGGGTTTGTCTGTCAGGACTACAGGGGCTTTGATAAGAAGACTATTAATGAATATTTCATCCTCCAGTGGGAGTCAGTCTGTAAGGACTGTGGGTGTCTGGAGATGTATGTGATAAATGTCCTCAGGCCAGGATCTGGTGAAATGTGGCCTTGTGTAATTGGAAGGAGAATTTGGAGTGGAAAGTGTCCATGCAACTAATATGTTCTGTCCTGAGCCCGGAGGCTGCTCTCCTATACTACAGCACTCGCTGGCTGCTGCCTTACATGAATGAATAAACAGCAGACATTCGGGGAGAGCTTAATGTACTGTCTGCTCAAGTGCACAATGTGCCATTTCATGTGTGTACCTGGACAGGGATTGGTTTGTCAACAGCCATTTACAATAATCTACATGAATGTGTTTCTGTGAGAATGTCTAAAGAAGAGACTCACATTATTGTCATCATGGGAAATAGATTTGATGGAATTCCAAAATCCATGTCTTATATCCTTGTTGTTTAGTATTGACCAACATCGACCCCAAGCCAGGTTGCTAGTGTCATGCACAGACACACACACACACACTAGACACAAAGTTAAACCCTGGAGGGGTGCTGATCTACATATGTCTAAAGCCATATTTATCAGAATCTATTATCTGAAACATCTGCGAAGACATGTTAGTTTAATTATGGTACATGTCACTCAAGGTACAAGGTCTATGTATGTACCCTATGTGTGTGTACAGTATGTGTGTAGAGATGTGTTAACCAAGGCCAGAATAGGGAGTAGCTGCTCAAAATAAACAAAACATACAATCTTATATACTTTGTTTGCCCTAATTGATAGATACACTATATATATACAAAAGTATGTGGACACACACATTTGTGCATTCGGCTATTTCAGCCATACCTGTTGCTGACAGGTGTATAAAATCAAGCACACAGCCATTCAATCTCTATAGACAAACATTGTCAGTGGAATGGCCTTACTGAAGAGCTCAGTGACTTTCAACGTGACACCGCCATAGGATGCCACCTTTCCAACAAGTTAGTTTGTCTGCCCTGCTAGAGCTGCCCTGGTCAACTGTAAGTGCTGCTATTCTGAAGCGGAAACGTCTAGAAGCAACAACGGATCAGCCGCAAAGTGGTAGGCCACACAAGTTTACTGAACAGGACCGCTGAGTGCTGAAGCATGTAGCATGTAAAAACCCTCTGTTCCAAACTGCCTCTGGAAGCAACGTCTGCACAAGAACTGTTCGCCAAGAGCTTCATGAAATGGGTTTCCATGGCCGAGCTGGCAAACACAAGCCTAAGATCACCATGCGCAATGCCAGCCCTCGGCTGGAGGGGTGTAAAGCTCGCCGCCATTGGACTCCGGAGCAGTGGAAACGCGTTCTCTGGAGTGATGAATCACACTTCACCATCTGGCAGTCCGACAGACGAATCTGGGTTTGGCGGATGCCAGGAGAACACTACCTGCCCCAATGCATAGTGCCAACTGTAAAGTTTAGTTCCAGTGAAGTGAAATCTTAACGCTACAGCATACAATGTCATTCTAGACAATCATGTGCTTCCAACTGTGTGGCAACAGTTTGGGGAAGGCCCTTCCTAAACATGAAACAAATCAAATAATTGAAACTGCCTTCACGCTGGTGCAGATGTTTTACTAGAAAGACTGGTAAACATTTACATCAATAATAGGTTATCCACATGGGGTAGACCACAAATAGTATTTCATATATTATTATAACAGCCAGGCTTGATTGCACGGCAAAAATTACTCACATTTGAGTGTGTGTGTGTTTGTGTGTGTGCATGAATGCGTGTGAGGGCTTGAGAGTGAGAAATGATCCTCACAGCATCATTGTTCTGAAATATGATTTGTTCTGACACCTTGCTCTATATTGTCATCCAGATGCTTTACAGTGTAACACAATCCTCACCGGAGAATGGAGTTGAGTTAGAATGGAGGGAAGGGAAACACTTTCATTTTCCGGCAGCGGAGGAGAGAACTTTTCATTTGAGAGAGAGAAAGAGAGTGAGAGAAAGGCCGGGAGAGAGGGAACAGAGAGTGATCTATCAGGTCTTTTCTTTGGAGGAGATAAATGGGTAGAGGGGTAATAGTAGTGGTAATGGTGGTGGGTAGATAGACAGTGGGGCACTGTGTGCTGCTGAGAGGATGAGAGACTGAGCCTATGAGGGGGTCACAGGGCAGTGCCAGCCTCCTGGACATCAGGCATCTGTTATTTGTCACCAGGCAGCCAGGCTAGAGGTAGTCAACCTCTATCTGCTGCTTCTCTGAGACCCAGCCAGCACTGGAGGAGACTGCTACTGAGAAAGAAAGGGAGACGAGAGAGACAGAGAAAAAGAGATAGAGGGTGTAGGGGGCAGGGGTCTGGGAAGAATATAAAAAAAGAGACAGTTAAATATGCAGAATAGGGTCAGAGGAGCGAAGGACGGAAAGTGAAGATGAGAGTGTGTGTGTGTGTGTGTGTGTGTGTGTGTGTGTGTGTGTGTGTGTGTGTGTGTGTGTGTGTGTGTGTGTGTGTGTGCATGCGTGTGTGTTTTTGTGTGGCTCCATTCATAGGGCTTCACTGTGGGCTCGCTGCCATTCTGTAGCATCTAGCACTTGAGTAATCCCCCTGGGAACATACAGAAGCTGCCAAAGTACCATCCAGATCCTTCTCAAACTGTTCACAACCCTCTTCTATCCATCTCTCCCTCTACTATCCCCTGTCTATCTTACTGTCTCTTCCTCTACTTTCCCCTGTCTATTTCTCTGTTTCTTCCAATCCTCTCCCCTGCCTTACTCTCTGTGTCTCCCTTTTCTAGCGCCTGTCTATTGGTCTGTCTTTTCCTCTACTCTCACCTGTTTCTTGTCTCCTGTCTTTTTGCTTCATCTACCCATCTGTTTATGCTCCTCTCGCTCCCTCTCTTCTCATCTCCTTCCATCTCTTTCTCACTCTTTCTCCTGGTCCTTCAATTTCATCAATCAATTGCTTTTTCCTTTTTCTCCCTCCATTTTACTCTCTCTTCCTTTTCCCCTCACTACCACTTTCCTTATCCTTATTTCTAGAACTCTATGCTACTACAGATGTAGGATCTTAATTTGGTCCACCCTGTTGCAAGATACATTTCCAATGCAGGAAATGTAAAACGTGTAGTGTATTTGAGATTTAAAAAGGTTTTGAAATTTGACATTTCAGACTTGATTTTCCCTTTACAAAAAATGTATCACCCCCTACACAAATGTACATTAATTATAATTCACATAATAATTCACATTTCCTGTTGCTGCAGGATAATTTTCCTTCAGAAGCAAACTGGCTCAAATTAAGATCCTACATCTGTATTCCTATCTGCTTCATATGACTCTCCCTTTTCTAAAGGATACTTCCTCTTTTCGCCACTGTAGTCCTCCCTGTAACTCCAGTGTTACAGTCGTCAGTGAGCTGAGAGAGAATGAGAGCCTATTCCCATGAATAGGACAAACAAAAGCCTCCTTCCTTGCTCCCTTCCTTTCTGTTTGACTGCACCAGAACAGACACACAGGCATTCACCAGCCTGCCTACCCGCCTGCCTACCCGCCTGCCTGCCCGCCTGCCTGCCCGCCTGCCTACTCGCCTGCCTGCCCGCTTGCCTACCCGCCTGCCTACCCGCCTGCCTACCCGCCTGCCTGCATTTTTCTCTCATTTAGAATAACCTTTGGGTTCCTGTGTAGTGTAGTTAGTTGCAGTTGCAAGGGAAAATAATATAGTCCTGAGTGTGTTTTCATGACTGTTTGCTGTTTGCCTTTCCTCGCCTTCTCTCGGCAGTTGGAGGCTGCCTTGAATAATCAATTTCCTGAGGCTTGCCATCAAGTGTTTGCTAGATTATTATAAACTGCGCTTCTAGGAAAGATGAATGGCATTACAGCACACAACTCTAAATATATTCTGATAACGTGATCTATCGCATTAACAAGCTATTTGGGTTGTATCTTCCCTGGTCTGGTGCTCAGGAGAGGGCAAAGTACACAGGTGGACAGCTGTCACATGGACATGGTGTATTTCCTTTACTTCGACAGAAAAATACACACATTTTCCTTGGGCATGTACACCGAGAGCACCCCCCCCCCCCCCCCCCCGCCCTCAGATCAGCCTCAATTTGTCGAGGCATGGACTCCACAAGCATTCCACAGCGATGCTGACCTATGTTGACTCCAATGCTTACTACGGTTGTGTCAAGTTGGCTGGATGTCCTTTGGGTGGTGGACCATTCTTGATACACACTGGAAACTGTTGAGCGTGAAAAACTCAGCAGCTTTGCAGACACAAAATGGATGCGTCTGGAACCTACTACCATACCCGTTCAAAGGCACTTATATCTTTTGTCTTACCCATTCACCCTCTGAATGGCACACTAACACAATCCATGCAATTGCGTCAAGGCTTAAAATACCTTCTTTAACCTGTCTCCTCCCCTTCATCTACACTAATTGAAGTGGATTTAACAAATAGCATCAATAAGGGATCATAGCTTTCACCTGGATTCACTTGGTCAGTCTATGTAATGGAAAGAGCAGGTGTTCTTAATGTTTATACACTCAGTGTATTTTACGATAGTCTGCCTTAGCTGAACATGATAGTAATGTTTAGTCAAATTGAAAGGCTGCCCCTTGAATTCAGTCCAACATGCTTTCCTATTTACAGTTTGTAGGATAGCTGATAACGGCCAAAGCCAAACTAAGAGTTCAGTGTCAGTCTGTCATGTCCCGGACAAAAACTGAGATAGCTAGCTAAATTAATCTGTTTATGGAGTTCCAACAAACTCTTTCAGATCAAGCTGTACAAGATGGACAAAATTGATACATTTTCCTTACGTAGATTATTTGCGTCAGACCCAACTTTGTACTGTACCTGTGTATTGGTCAATATTTCTGTTTTAGAGGAATCTCACTGCACTCTAAATGTTTTCAAGATTTCAAGTGTGCTTCTTTTGAAAGGCATCCTGTCGTCTGACTTAGATAACCATCATCTCAACGACGGAAGTCCAAGATTAGTATTTGTATGGAGGGGTGGCGGGGGTGTGCTGGGGGCTAGTACAGGCCAGGGAAGTGTTATGGTGGTCAGCATTCCCCCCACTTTCTCAAGCGCTCTCTCCAAACCCTAAACCACCCACAATCCCCTTGGCACCCGCTCCAGCGGAATTCAGGTCAGCGGGGGGGGGGGGGGAGTCACGAAAGGGCCCACGGAGGGGTTGGTGAAGTGGGGGTGCTGGAATGGGGTAATGGAGGGGAGGGGCACACTTTTTGTTCCCTCTCTTGGCACCAATGCCCATGCCACTGAGAACAGTCCCCCATTGTGGGGCAACAAAAGAATAATCATAATTAAAGCACAATTAAGGAATCATTAAAACAAATGGAAGAACTCATCCAAACAATTGTCCCAATATGCACCACGTCAGACTCCGAGCAGCCATCAGATGTACACAACATTGACAGTGTGCATTGTTTTTGGCACTCATACTCTTTTACACATCAGCATACTCCTAAAGAAATACACAGTCACACACTCACAAACCAAGCATGTCAGCATTTTTGTTGGTGAGTACCAGATGTTGTTGGGAATTACAGAAGATTGGTTGGAGTTTATTAATGTCATAAATCCAAAGCCAAGTATCTGTCTAAAAACGGATACTTTTCTACATTTACATATTTGCATGAGGCCTCCTGGTGATGTTCAGTAGAGTGAGTGGATTTCATTGTAGACAGTAGGAACCCAGTCCCTCTTGGCCATCCTCTCTCTCTCCAGTGAATCCACTCCACTCCTTCGCAGGGAACAATGGCGGTGTCTCCACAGCCACTTGGGAGCTGTAGAAAAATCTGCCAAACAATATCGCTGAGACTTTTCTCCACCGCTGTGGTCCAAGTCGGTAGCAAACGGATAGTGAAAATACACACACTTCTCCTCCTCCATCACCCCTTCTCCATCTCTCCCCTTATTTCTCTTCCTTTCCTCCCTTTTCTCTCCCCCCAAATCCTCAATTTAGAGCCTTAATGGGCCTGTGAGGCAGGTTTGTGTGCTGCTTTGTGCAGCGCAGGGGGATCGGTGGGCATTAATGTCCCTCTTGACTATGTAAATAGCCCGGGCTGTGGGAGCGCAGAGCTGAACTGCCGCTGCTTAATCGCAGAGAGCTCCATCACTTTCAGACACTCCGGGAGCCAAAAGGGGGACATGCATGAGAACTTCAGCACCAAGGACAATGGCCTCACTCTGAAGAGTAACCTCAACGACCTGCGCCCACTTCCCTCTCCTTCCGGAGGACCCCCCTTTCCCTCTTTTCACCCATACCCCTCTCCCCTCGCACCTCGCTCCCCGAACCCCTAATACTCCCCTATCATCCCTACCCCTCAGCCCTCAACCTTCCTCTCCTGCCCCTCCTCCCCTCCCCGCCCCCCGCCCCCCATCCCTCAGCCTATCCTCAAGCCGAGCCGATGGAGCATACAGCCATGTTTTGTTTACCTCACCGCTTGTCCAGTGGAACACACAGCAATCCCCTTCATCGCCTGTTTGTCAGCCCCCCTTTCAGAACTAAAAGAGGAGAGAGAGTGAAAAAAAAATGAAAAAAAGAGGAAACAATTAAAAACCTCTTGTGAACCCTGCAATATAGCGGTTTCCCAGCCCTGGGCCTGTGAACTAACTTGGAGGACTCTAAAGTGGCCCATTATTCCAGCAAGGGTGGCGTGTTCCAAGAGCACCAGGCCTCAATGGCTGACCAACACAGATGGGGTTTTGTTCCTGGCTTCTTGGCTCACCACACCATGCACTGGTTAATTAGGACCTGCATTCATTTATCTATCTATCCATCTATCTGTGTACCTCTCCATCTGTCCACCTTCAGTAGGCCTCGTTACTCCCTCTCTGCCCAAATCGTGCACATTTCACCTGGCATTATTCAATCGATTATTAGACACATTTGGAATTGACAAGTCAATCATTGTGTGCTGCTGTGAGCACATAGCGTCTACTGTACATCAGAGTAGGGAGCGGCAATGGGAGCAGTTAAATGTGTCTCCCTTCTCCCAACAACTGTTGAGTTGTGCGGGGCCCTCCAGGACAAGTATTAGCCATCTGTGATGTATATTCTCCTTTGTTTATGTGTTCCATAGGAGGTGAGAACGGTTGGCTTATGCTGGTACAACAGCAGTTAGTGCTTGATGAGAGGAATGCACAATTTTCTACGGTATAAGCTATTGGCCTTCTTATGATAGTTGGATGGTTTGAGTGTAGATGGGGTGTGAATGGTTCTCTCAGAATCGGCTATAATGTGCAGATGTAAAGGTTATCTTCCTGATCTGTCTGTTATAAGCTCTGAGAGTTGACATGGCAGCAGTAAAAATAGATGCAATCCATGTCATTTTATTGATTGATTGATTGACTAATTTCTTACCAATCCTTTCAAAAGCATGTATGGAGTGTAGTAGCAACCACCAGGCAACCACATACAGTGGGGCAAAAAAGTATTTAGTCAGCCACCAATTGTGCAAGTTCTCCCACTTAAAAAGATGAGGCCTGTAATTTTCATCATAGGTACACTTCAACTATGACAGACAAAATTAGGAATTTTAATGATTTTATTTGCAAATTATGGTGGAAAATAAGTATTTGGTCACCTACAAACAAGCAAAATTTCTGGCTCTCACAGACCTGTAACTTCTTCTTTAAGAGGCTCCTCTGTCCTCCACTCGTTACCTGTATTAATGGCACCTGTTTGAACTTGTTATCAGTATAAAAGACACCTGTCCACAACCTCAAACAGTCACACTCCAAACTCCACTATGGCCAAGACCAAAGAGCTGTCAAAGGACACCAGAAACAAAATTGTAGACCTGCACCAGGCTGGGAAGACTGAATCTGCAATAGGTAAGCAGCCTGGTTCAAATAAATCAACTGTGGGAGCAATTATTAGTAAATGGAAGACATACAACACTGATAATCTCCCTCGATCTGGGGCTCCACGCAAGATCTCACCCCGTGGGGTCAAAATGATCACAAGAACGGTGAGCAAAAATCCCAGAACCATACGGTTCTTAGTGAATTACATGCAGAGAGCTGGGACCAAAGTAACAAAGCCTACCTTCAGTAACACACTACGCCGCCAGGGACTCAAATCCTGCAGTGCCAGACGTGTCCCCCTGCTTAAGCCAGTACATGTCCAGGCCCATCTGAAGTTTGCTAGAAAGCATTTGGATGATCCAGAAGAAGATTGGGAGAATGTCATATGGTCAGATTAAACTAAAATATAACTTTTTAGTAAAAACTCAACTCGTCGTGTTTGGAGGACAAAGAATGCTGAGTTGCATCCAAAAAACAACATACCTACTGTGAAGCATGGGGGTGGAAACATCATGTTTTGGGGCTGTTTTTCTGCAAAGGGACCAGGACGACTGATCCGTGTAAAGGAAAGAATGAATGGGGCCATGTATGAGATTTTGAGTGAAAACCTCCTTCCATCAGCAAGGGAATTGAAGATGAAACGTGGCTGGGTCTTTCAGCATGACAATGATCCCAAACACACCGCCCGGGCAACGAAGGAGTGGCTTCGTAAGAAGCATTTCAAGGTCCTGGAGTGGCCTAGCCAGTCTCCAGATCTCAACCCCATAGAAAATCTTTGGAGGGAGTTGAAAGTCCGTGTTGCCCAGCAACAGCCCCAAAACATCACTGCTCTAGAGGAGATCTGCATGGAGGAATGGGCCAAAATACCAGCAAAAGTGTGAAAACCTTGTGAAGACTTACAGAAAACGTTTGACCTCTGTCATTGCCAACAAAGGGTATATAACAAAGTATTGAGATAAACTTTTGTTATTGACCAAATACTTATTCTCCACCATAATTTGCAAATAAATTCATTAAAAATCCTACAATGTGATTTTCTGGATTTTTTTTCTCATTTTGTCTGTCATAGTTGAAGTGTACCTATAATGAAAATTACCGGTCTCTCATCTTTTTAAATGGGAGAACTTGCACAATTGGTGGCTGACTAAATACTTTTTTGCCCCACTGTACTTGACATGTCTCTCGCAGTTAAGGACCTTTAGAAACTTGTGTGGGTCTGCTGTTTACTGGGTTTTGTGGCTTCTGCAATTAGTGGGAAGCAAATAACGTTGACGTCCTCCGATATTAATCTATTGCAATCATATCGTATTTTGCACCAACTCCCCTCCCTGGGCTTGGGCCTTTACTAATATATCTGTCTGTGTTATTAAAAACACCGAACTAACACTTGTTGAATGCACAAGCAGGCCCGTAATGATGGTGAATGAAGAGCCAAGACCAACTCGTCGGCGGGAAATCACTAGGGTCTTTCTGATTCAGATGTCATAGATGTTGTTAGAAATCAATTACACACTGTTTAGTTGCAGAACAACTCAAACTTTCCATAGAAGGTTGCTGTCTTTAACTCACTGAGAGTCTGGCAGTTGAGAGAACAGCGCAGGGAATCACACAAAAGGGGATTCTTAGGCTGGGGTATTTGGGGGAATTTTTGTTTTGTGGCTCAGACCTCGATTCAAGGATATACCACACCCTTAGAGGATTCCCTGGGCGTGCATTTGGGGATTACATGTGTGAGTATTAGACACTTGATGGGAGAAATACATGTTGGTAAATGTAAGTAATTATGATGGACTCCCACTGGTAGTAGGCTAGTTGACATAAATGAGAGAGAAAAAGCTGTCCACCCCCAGAGTTCCCTCCCTCCCTCCCTCTCTCTCAACAGCATTCCATAACTGTGTGAGGCTGTAGAAATATCTACACAGTTTGACAAAACATGCAGCGAATCATGACGTGGAAAGAAAAACAATGAACCGGGGACCAGCCCCCAAGGGCATTTCACATGTTCAGCAGGCGGCAATAGGCTACCCAGTCTCCATCACAACAACACATTCAATATGCCAGTAGACTGTAGATGATATGCCTATTCCTATACAGTGAGTCTTCGGACCTAGTGCCTACTGTACACTATAAAACCATGTATGGTGTTTGCCATCATTGTTTTTCATGTAAAACTCCTCTGTTTTCACTGAAGGTTTTGTGCAGCCAGAGTCGGATGGGGTTCTGAAAGAACAGCAGGCGGTCGTCCCGCTCAACGTGGTTCTGAAAGGACAGCAAACTTGGCGTGCCAAAGTATGCACTGAAAAAAAGTAGTCATAAAGCACAGGCTTTTAAATGCCAAGCAAATTGTGCTTACCTGCAAGCCCTAGGGTCCTACTTCAAAAGACATTTGGTATATAAATTGTTGTTGAGTTATGTACTGTATGTCCCCAACGTTTGTTTGAATTGAGTGGAAGTCACAGTGCTAGGCTAGTCATTAGGAAAGCTGATCTGGTCCAGCTAGACCTTTTCCCATCAATGCAATAGGTTTATTAGTATGCTCTGCACTTGTTTGCTCAGAATCCAGTCCAGTGTTCCAGATTTTTTGGCAACAGGATCTTGGCTAAGAAATGTATTTCTTACCCAGGGCTATTTGTTCAGACACATCAGCACAAGCAAGGCAATGATCAGCAGCATAACTAGTGCTTATTACAGAGATGCAGATAAAATACATTGAATAAAGAGATAGATTAGAGAATGAGAAAGGAAGGAAGAAAGAGAGGAGATGAGTCTTCTAAGCAAAATCTTCCTACTTCACTGACAACTCTGTCACACTCTCCTGCATCCCTGATACCAGCCCTCCTCTCTCTCCCTCCTCTCCCTCCCTCCTCTCCATCCTCTTCCTCCCTCCTCTCCCTCCCGTCCCTCGCACCTCTCCCTCCATCCTCTCCCTCCCTCCTCTCCCTCCTCTCCCTCCCTCCTCTCCCTCCCTCCTCTCCCTTGCTCCTCTCCCTCCCTCCCCACGGTGCTAGCTGGTATTGCTCTGCATCCTGGTTTAAACGTATTATCCAACACAGACTCAGTGTCACAATTAGAGAGACAAAATACAAAATTAATACTTGATGCCCTCACTGTCAACATCTATTAGCCTGGTTCTATTAGAGTTCCCACGTGTTTACCAAGGATTTAAGTATGTCACAGAACAGTATGAATGTTCAGTGCACTCTTTCCATATAGTGTTGTACAACTACTGTGGTACTTGCTGTTTAGTGAGCTTTACATTTTTTCTTGTCGATAGATGCCATATAGTGCTTCTGTAGGTATGTATCTCTAGAGTAACGGTAGCAGTATGATATGTTGTGTCTTGAGGAATCTATAATAGAGTCTTTGGAAACAGAGCAGCTGGTAGATGACAGAGACTGTCTGCACTAATGAAGCACATTCCATATAAGGTTTGTATAGACATCGCGTGTATAGTGGATATCGCTGGATGTCTCTGGGTTATTGTCAAGCCTGTATTTGAACCTCAGGAGGCTGCTGAGGGGAGGACGGCTCATAATAATGGTTGGAACGGAGCGAATGGAATGGCATCAAACACATGGAAATCCTATGTTTGATGTACTTAAAACCATTCCACTTATACCCTCCAGCCATTATTACGAGCCATCCTCCCCAATTAAGGTGCCACCAACCTTCTGTGATATGAACAGTTCAGCATGGAGCTGGATGTATTGACTGTGCACTAGGTATTAGCATATATGGCTGCCAGTATATGGTGTAATGTGCCTGTCTATGGGTGTGCCTGCACTTACGTGTGTCTGTATGTCAGTGTGGAGGAATGATGTCTGTCTGGGGTGGTGTGAAGACAAGAAAGGAGAGTCACACTCTTAGAAACAAAGGTGCTACAGTATATAGAACCTTAGAGGGTTCTTCAGCTGGCCCCATAGGAGAACCCTTTGAAGAACCCTTTTTGGTTGCAGGTAAAACCCTTTTGGTTCCAGGTAGAACCCTTTTGGGTTCCATGTAGAACCCTTTCTACAGAGGGTTTTACATGGAACCCAAATAGTTTTATCTGGAACCCAAAAGGGTTGTTCAAAGGGTTCTCCTGTGGGGACAGCAAAATAACCCTTTTAGGTTATATATAGCACCTTGTTTTCTAAGAGTGTGACTCTCCTAACAGCTGAAAACCCCTTTTGGAACACTGTTTTCTAAGTGTAGAACGATACCGTGGGGTGAGGAGAGTAGAGGAGAGGAGAGCTATGCTGGGTCTGAAGGGTTGTCCTCAGACTGGAGTTTTTAATTAGTAAAAGCACATTCATCCTCCCTAGTCCTCTTACTGGCTGTGTGTGTGTGTGTGTGTGTGTGTGTGTGTGTGTGTGTGTGTGTGTGTGTGTGTGTGTGTGTGTGTGTGTGTGTGTGTGTGTGTGTGTGTGTGTGTGTGTGTGTGTGTGTGTGTGTGTGTGTGTGTATGTGTGTAGATGTGTGCGTGTGTGTGTGTGCGTGTGTGTGCGTGTGTGTGTGTGTGTGTGTATGTATATACATGTGCATCTGCACACATGTATTTGAGAGTGTGGCCCTAGTGATGTATGAAACCGAATCTAATTTCACAGGGTGAGCCTTCTAACACAGATGTCAGCCTCTCCTGTAACCCTCAGACTGGATCCCTCTCAGATACAAATACACTTACAGTACATACTCCATCTCCACTTCAATTGGTTGCTTTAATCTGGCCTCTCTATGTTACACTTGAACCATCCACTCCCATTTTCCCCTTCACTCTCTTTCCATTATCGCTTACTCTCTCTCTTTCTCACCCCCTTTCTTTGTCTCCCTCCCTCTTCCAACACCCACACCTTCCCTCATTTTCTCCTCCTCCTCCTCCCATCTCTATCTCCTGCCCCCTCTCTTCCTCCATCCATCTATCTATCTATCCCTCCCTCCTTTGCTCCCTCCACCCCCCCCCCCTTCGCTCCCTCCCTCTCACCCTCTCATTCGAATAGATCAGTGCAGTGTAGCGGTGTAGGAGGGGGTGTGGTGGGCCTGCCTTCCGGATTTAATGAGCTCCTGTGGGGATCGGACTGAAGCCATCAAAAGCTGCGCTCCTCTCTTCTGTGCTGTACAGCCAGCTCTGTTAAACAGATGCGCCAGCACTAATGATAGCAGCACTGCCACATGCAAGCGTGAACGCAGGGATGGAGAAAAGTAGAGAAACGAGAGGACAGAGAGAGGCGAGAATAGAGGTGGAGAGACGCTCTAGCGTAGGAACATAGCCCCTCTCTGATTAGGCGGAGGGAACGAGGGATAGATGGAGAGGGAGAAAAGGAAAGTGCGATGAGGGAAATCTCCTAGATTCACTGCTGGCCTTTCATTCTGCAGCATTTTCATCCAAGGGAGGGAGTTGGGGAGAGATGGAGAGAGGTGGAGGGAGGTGGAGAGGTGGAGGGATGTCTGGGAAGAGATGGAGAAAGGTGAGGAAGTGAGGGGTGGTTGGGGGAGAGGTGGAGAGCGGTGGAGGGAGATGGACAGCCCAGAAACCAAATCCCTGGGGTGTCTTTGTGAGAGCCAACAAAACCACAAGCTGACAGCAGCATCAGACCATAAAAGACTGTAAGGGAGAGAAGCGTGAGAGATGGAAATTGAGAGAATGTATTGTTTATTACGATCTATGAGTATGGAAGAGAGAGAAAGAGAGAAATCAGGGGGGGAGCATAGGAAAGAGAGTAAGAGGTGGAGAGAGACTGAATAGCAGTTGGAGGGAGCGAATAGGAAAAGGGATACAAGAATAGAGGAGGAGAGGGACAGAGAGAAAAACTGAGAGATTCATTCATTCACTAATTTATTTACTCTCCCTCTCGCTCACTCATCCACTCACTAACTCATTCACTCTTACTCACCCTTAATCACTGTCTTTGTTTTTCTTACTCACTCTATTAATATGGCACAGATGAATCGGATTCAGCCAGCTCTGCCAGCTCTCTCTCTCTCTCTCGTTAAAAAATGGAAGTGCCATGGCAAAGCTTTTTTACAGGACTTAGACATATCACATTTCACAGGCCATGTCACATGACCTGAAAGAGCCATATTGACTGAAATAACTCAATGTTGAAGTGGCATCCCATGTGTGCAGATCCAGGATAATTACAATGAGGGTGATATGTTTTCTCTAAATAGTGTGTGTGTGTGTGTGTGTGTGTGTGTGTGTGTGTGTGTGTGTGTGTGTGTGTGTGTGTGTGTGTGTGTGTGGCCTTGGCATGAAGGAGGGAGGGAGGGGGAAAGGGGAATATGGGTACAGGGGTCACACCATGCCTGCAGGGGGGAGAGAAGAGGGGGAGGGAGAGGGGTAAGCAGCCATCCCTGTTCTTGGCTGGGATCTTGTGAAGCTCTCTGCTTCCCCTTTTCTCCCTCTGAGGGGCTAAAGTGGACAGTCCTCTTGTTCCAGTGCAGTAGAACAGCTAGACCAACATCGACCCCGAGCCAGGTTGCTAGTGACACGCACACACACACACACACACACACACACACACACACACACACACACACACACACACACACACACACACACACACACAGTCCCGCTCTGGCTCTGTTAATATGAAGAGGCCGGGGGGCACAAACAGGGAGAAATGTTCAGCAGCCGAGTGT
This sequence comes from Oncorhynchus mykiss, assembly GCF_013265735.2. Lineage (NCBI taxonomy): Eukaryota > Metazoa > Chordata > Actinopteri > Salmoniformes > Salmonidae > Oncorhynchus > Oncorhynchus mykiss. The sequence continues at coordinate 37,171,135 of NC_048565.1, forward strand.
GCAATTTGGTCTGATTGGCAACTGGAGACCATTATGTAGGCAATATCAGATATTCTCTACACCACATAGTTATCAGATCTCTCTGAGCACCTCTGACACAACCATTCAGTTGTTTCCTCAACAGTGACAGTGTCTATACATGTCCAACCATCTACATGTCTTGGAATCCATTCACCCTATCCACCCTCGTGGAATAAGTAATTAAGACTTGCTAACAACTTTCCCCTTTCCTTCACTTTGAAGAATGTATCTCCTTCTTTTTACGCATGGCATAACCTTACGTGTTTGCTAAGAGGTTAATTTAAGCATCATCTTTCACAGCCATCCAGGCTAGTGTGTGATCCCATCTCCCACTGCATGGGAAGTGGCTGGGAGGCCCCAAAGGGGTCAACAGATATCCGGGGCCTGCCTGGCCCACCTCCAGCTATCTCTACCTCACAGCCACATTGTGATGCTACAGTCATGAGAACGGGCATGGGGCCCCTCAGAGCCCACTGGGAAACTGCAGGTCATTTACATCTCCCTGGCCCTCCAGCTCTGGCACCACACACATTATAACCAGCACACTGGAGAGTTTCAAGACAAGTGTTCGAAAGCAAAAACTCTGGAGTCACAATGTAGTTAGATTCACACCAGTGCCTTGCCTTACGTGCTATACAGAAATGTCAGTGCATTGTCCTGTGTGGAGTACTGTTGTACTGTATTGTGCTGATTTTAATTGGGATAGTTCTTTGGTATGTGAGCGAGGTGGTGTGGGAAAAGCCTAGTTAAGCTGCTGTGGTTTTAAAGCTGTTGCCATAGTGTCTGGGTGTATTTGATGTTTTTTTTACACACTGTTCCTTGAGGTCTTACTTTCTTTAGTTGAAATGACAATCTAAGGTGCCTGCTACCTCCATTAATCCATCAAGTGTGTCTGTCTGTGTGTGTGTGTGTGTGTGTGTGTGTGTGTGTGTGTGTGTGTGTGTGTGTGTGTGTGTGTGTGTGTGTGTGTGTGTGTATGTGTGTGTGTGCGCGTGTGTGTGTGTGTGTGTGTGAGACAGAGAGAAAGAGACTGCGTGTGCACAGCAGCCATCGAACCTCCTCTCTTCCCTTTCTCTCTGGTGCACGGTGCGTTGCTATGACAACTCCTCTGGGTGCTGACTGCACCACAACGGACCTCTAAAAGCCAGAGCTCGGGGAACCTCCTCGCCCCGGGAAAGCAGCATAAAATTGGGATAAACGCCTTCGATTATGGGACACAATGGCCTGCCGCTCCTGAAAGATTCATTCATTCCGGAAAAAGAGAACTGTGGAGGGAGGGGTAGGGGGGAGAGAAAAGGGCGCCTCACCCCCCTCCACTCCTCTTCTCTGCTCTCCCACGGTGGACATAGGCATGACATCAACGGCCCTCAATGGGACTGGCATTCTTGACATGCCCACTGCCCCCCTCCCACCACTCTTACCCTCCATACCGCCTCCCTCCATCTCTCCCTTTCTCGCCACTGCCAGCTTGGACTCAGCGCTTGGCCGGGCGACTTGGGGCCAACACCACTGTTTGCAGGCGAGACAAAAGCCCCTCAGAGGGAGGAGAGGGGAAGCGGAGAGCTTCACATGGTCCCAGCCAAGAGCAGGGATTGCTGCCTCCCTCCCTCTGCCCTACCCCGTATAGGCCCCAATTTTGGCTTGGTGGTGGTGGTGTGACCCCAGTATCTGCGAATCCCCCTCCCCAAAATGGTCTCTTTCCTCTCCGAGCTAGAAATGTCTGAAAGAGTATGACAAGTCAAGGAATTTGGGATGAGTGATATCTCATGCCACAACCTCTGTTGGCAGTGACGCCATTCCTCTGGCTTTTGTTGGGCTGATGGTAATTTGTCTGTGAGAGGAAATTTCAACTTTCAGTCTGAATGCAGTGATATCTGTTATTTCATAGATTGAGATTGTTTTAGATATTGTTATAACGTTACCTAAATGTATGTATGACTTCTTCGTCACGTATGAAAATGTTGATTCCGCTTTTATGTCAATTGAATGGATATAGCGTTCTTGATATAGGGCAAAAAAAAAAAAAAAGATTACTATTCAGTACTTACTGACACATACAGTACCAGCCAAAAGTTTGAACACACCTACTCATTCAAGGGTTTTTCTTTATTTTATTATTTTCTACATTGTAGAATAATAGTGAAGACAACAAAACTAGGAAATATCACGTGGAATCATTTACTAACCCAAAAAGTGTTAATGTCACGACTTCCGCAGAGGTCGGTCCCTCTCCTTGTTCGGGCGGCATCCGGCGGTCGACGTCACCGGTCTTCTAGCCATCGCCAATCCACATTTCATTTTCCATTTGTTTTGTCGTGTTTTCCCGCACACCTGGTTTCATTCCCTCATTACTCGTGTTGCATATAACCCTCTGTTTCCCCCCATGTCTGTGTGTGGAATTGTGATATGTAAATGTATGTGTACTCCAGGCTGGTTTGCGCCGGGTTATTGTAACCCGTGTGTGTTTAGTTTTCTGAGTGCCGTGTTTTGTTCGTCTCAATAAAGGGCTCCATTTGCTACCTATTTCTGCTCTCCTGCGCCTGACTTCCCTGCAGTCAGTTACGCGCTACTGTACAGTTAAATAAATCAAAATACATTTTATATTTGAGATTCTTCAAAGTAGCCACCCTTTGCCTTGATGACAAATAAAGAAAAACGCTTGAATGAGTAGGTGTGTCAAAATGTTTGACTGGTACTGTACATGGCAACTATTATATTATATTTTAGAAACATACTGACATATGATATGTACATAAATACATGATATATAGGATTAGGATTCCTGATCAGGAACTGTGGTGATGGGACTTAATCCCTCTATGTTGTGTATTGACCCCGATATCCATGCATAAAGTTAACCACTTGTGACCTCCACATTACCAGGAACCAGAGGTTTTCTGATGCAACATTTCACCCTGAACCAGTATCGGGGATGCTGGGTGAAGTATACAGTATATTGTCTGATGACATAGCTGGACACTTCTACACGACAACATTAAACATTCTTTCCATGCATAAAGGGACAGGCTTACAGAAGCACTGACCATCCCGTGCCATAAACTAGCTCATCTCTCCAGCAGAAGGTCTCTCAGACTCTTCTGCTGGCCCATCCAGAGGTTATGAAGCCCAGATTAGAGAGTTCTTCCTGGCTAGGACCATCCAGAGGTTATGAAGCCCAGATTAGAGAGTGCTTCCTGGCTAGGATCATCCAGAGGTTATGAAGCCCAGATTAGAGAGTGCTTCCTGGCTAGGACCATCCAGAGGTTATGAAGCCCAGATTAGAGAGTGCTTCCTGGCTAGGAAGATCCAGTAAGGAATGGATTGAGGAACCCCCTAAGATATTTTTTCTTTGAAACTAGGCTGTTGACTCCTCCCTCTAGCCATCTGTATGGTGTGTGTGTGAATCTGTGTGTTAGAATGTGCATCCTTTGGACACTAGTCTGGTCCACTTCAATGGTAGTGACAGACATCAGGACTGACTGGGCAGCTCTGGTCAGTGTGGCTGGATGCTCTTGTCTTGCTGGCCTACTGTGAACTGTAGCTGAGTTTTTGGGAAGATCCAGTCGTAGCCCTCAGGTTAATGTGCTGGGGTGTTATATCTTCTGACATACATATGACAGTGTCTGATGAAGCAGCAGGGATTCCACCTTGTCTTTCTATTGGCTGTCTGACTCCTTCTATAGAGCCTAGCCTGAGGCTGAAGATTATCTAACTTTGGTCAATGTACACAGCACTCACCTCGACCGCACCAGAGTTGAAGTAAGTGCATTCCTGCAATACTCTGCTCATCTCTTTTAATCTCTGGCACAGTGATCCTATTGTTGATTGATGGAAGAGCATCTGTGGTCTGCTGGTGTCGCTAATGAGCAGAGAAAACCTGCGCTTTTGGAACATGGAGATGTTTGAACGTGTCTAGTGCATTTTCTACAGGCAGCTTATACTCACAGACAGGGTTATTGTCATAACAGTTGATGCTAAGTGGGAAAAAAGTCAAGCCAGGAAACCCAGAGAAATCTTTTTGCATGGGAAGATCAGACCTGTGACGTAGTGTTTTAAATCACTATGCACAATGTGAAGGTACCGTCTGTGCCTAGAAAGAGACTATAGGTCTGAAGGTGTGTTCACATGGCATTAGGCATAAAGTGATATGATCACAGATGGCATGTCTGGCCATGGTGATTTGAAATCAATTTCATTACAGAGGAACTAAACAGAAACAGAAAATGGATGTTCAGGTTTTCTACTATCCCCATGTCACCTCTCAGTTCTCACCTAGTGTGCATCAAGCCTTTGGTGGCCTAGTGAGAAGTGCACCTACCTTTTGTGATATTAGGGAACCCAATGATCTTTCCATGATTAAGAATACATCAAATCAAATCAAGGTTAATTGGTTGCATACACAGTTTAGCAGATGTTTTAGCGGGTGCAGCAAAATGTTACTAGCTCCTAACAATGTAGTAAAATGTCAAACAAGTACACAAATAATAAAAATATAAAAACAAGAATAATAATCAAGAAGGTCGTGACGAATCCAATTAAAATCTCAAATAGCACTGTAACAGTAACCAAAATGAAATCAATACGTCTGTACACTGGAATCATTTACACAAGAAATACAAAGAATGATGTGTACAGCCGTAGATATATTGGAGTGAGCTATGTCAAGAATCCAGTATATAAATAAATATGTGGTGTGTATAAACATTGTAGCTTGATACAAAGTACAGTATTAACATTACAATAAGCTATGCTGTACTATGTAATACAGGACTAATGTATAGTATGTGTGACAATGCACACATATCGTATGTGGCATATACTGTCATATACTGGAATGGCATTTTCTTATCCTATCTGATCTGATGATACAAACTTGAAGATAGATGTGCCAAAAAATATGGATATGTGATATAGACTGGGTGTTTTCAGCTGAAAAATGAAATTGCCACTAATGCAGGAGAATGCATTAGTGGCTTGCTCTAATTTGCTAGTTATTCTGTTGAATCGGAAGGCTCTTGTCTGGACAGATCTTGTATCGGCTAGTACTGTGACAGGAGAACTAATGCGAGTGCCATTCATAGTTAATCATAATGTCACAACCCTCCCCACTCCCCCCTCGCCCTCGGTCTAACTATAATGAAAAGAGAGGGAAAAGGATTCAATTAACAGCAGTCATGCAGTAGATCTCTCCATACTACAAACTGATTGTTTTGTATTTCTAATTAATATGGCTTCTCCTCCGACAACCCAAAGCAATAATAACAGCTGCGATGATAGTGTGATGATGACTGTTGTGTGCCTGTGCATAGTGTTTACATGTCCTTTCTGCTTTTCACACGTATGAAATAGGAAGTGAATAAGTGGGAGTCTTCGCTCCGTCTGTGTGCCTAGGAACAGGCCAGCTGTTCTATCCTATAGCCAAGGCTTAGACACATCGTTATAGAGGCTGAGAACCCCTTTTTTACATCTTCTCCTCAGCAAGTGTGGTTGTGTGTGTATGTGCGTTTGCCTGTGTGTCCAATGAATGGTGTCCCATTGTGCAACACTGAACCTATAAGGTTGTTTAAAAAAATGTGTCAATACTTTGGCTTCTCCCCAAAACAAAATACAGAATCTTAGCTACGTTGCTCTCTAACTGTGTTCTGTACGTGTTTCGCTCTACCACTGTAAAAAAAAAAAAAAGACTTGATGAATGATGACTAGGTGGAAGTCTCTCAATTCCGTTTAGCCATTATTGTCCATGAGGGTAAGGATGTGAGCAACAGAGGTCTATTGAGGAGACTGGGACACCCTCTGTGTATTTGTAACTGTGGTACTGCTACCCCCAAGGGTACGGTCAAAGTTCAGAATCACTGATTCAGTTTATTTCCTCTTCGTCCTTCTCTGTAATCTATTAACTGTCATGCTTCATGAATAGGGTCAGTGTGCGCATGGTGACTAACAAATTAAACAATCATCTCTGTGAGATAATTGACTGATGTTTTAAAGTGAAATTCTAAAGATGTTTTTCAAACACATTGCTTGGACAGTGGATTGTGAATGACATAATAGAGATGTATGAATTGAGAAACAAAGATGTGTCCGTCTCTCTAGTAAACCATTCCCTCTCCTTCCCAACATGTCATCGTCATCTTCCTTCACACTTGTGTGAGTGTTGTATGACAGCCACAGCTGTCCCTCCTCTCATTTCTCCAATTAACACAAATGGTCTCTTATTTAGACTGCTCTAATGAGCAAACACTTCAATTTGTAAAGCTACTTTAAAAGTCTAGTTGACGCCCAACATTTTTCCAGCACTGAGCAAATTTCAGGTCTGCTGAGCACGAACTTGAACTTTGTGAAATACGTTTACTGTGAACACTGAGGTCGTACAGTTTCAGACAGTGGCTATTTGATGATAATGTAGGCCTACCAGAGTGGCCTACCACCAGAAACAATGGAGAAAATGCATCCCATAACCTTTTAACTTGGAAATAGCTGTTGTGTCATTCAGCCTACAGAAGCAGCCAATGTTTGGTGCTCAATGTAGGCCTACTTTCATGAGACATTTGAAAAAAAAACATGTAGGGCTGGACACTAACCTGTTTATCCACTTGTGCTTCAGACAAGGATGTGACTGAAAATGTTGTGTTGTTTGATGCAAGAAACCACTTCACAAAATAAAATATATTATTGTTCCCATACCATTATTACAGACAGATAATTACTGGTCAAAAGCCTTATTTCAGTTCCTGTAGGCCAGCCATACTGAGTGGAACCTCTGGACATACGATAATGGAGAAATTGAGAAAATAAGAGGTAGAGAAGGTAGAAGGAACATGTGAGAAAAAGAAAGGAAGAGAGATATATTGTCCAGATAAGTTCAAACTGTCAGTCAGTCTGTCTGTTACTCTTGTACCATTCCCCATCATCTCCAATAGGCCTTGTTATAGACTGCCTCCTCCACCTCTCTACATCCCCTCTTTCCCTTCTTCCCTCCATCACTCTCTTCCTCTACTTCTCTCAGTGAAGGCTCAGAGAGGGACAGTGGCCCACCCCTAGGGGAACCTGTGTTGTCCTCTAGGCTACTGGATACTTCAGCTGAAATCAGTTCATGGTTAAAGTCCCCCTCCCATTAACTCAGCGGGGACCACGCTGGAGAGATTGTTCTCAAGTTGGTGTTTCCCTGGCTGATTTTGGTTGCGTCTTAGAGTATTTGTCTACATTTGACTGGTTGATGTTTAGGATACATTTTCTTCACACTGAAAGTAGGGGTTCATTTCATAGCTCCTTAGAGACTATTGAAGAAGAGTGAAGGGTGATCCCGTCATCAAGAGTGATGATATAAACCCGTCATTGTTTCTATGATGTTTGTATACAGTGCATTTGATTTTATGACATGGCCATTTTATCGCTGTAAAAATAGGGTTGCATGTGTAACAGTATAACTTTATACCGTCCCCTCGCCCGAACCAGGGACCCTCTGCACACATCAACAACAGTCACTCTCGAAGCATCGTTACCCATCGCTCCACAAAAGCCGTGGCCCTTGCAGAGCAAGGGGAACCACTACTTCAAGGTCTCAGAGCAAGTGACGTCACCAATTGAAACGCTATTTAGCGCGCACCACCGCTAACTAAGCTAGCCGTTTCACATCCGTTACATATGTACAGTAGGTGGTACGCTGGACCAATCGATAGGCAGGTTATTCAACCCTGAACATCCAAAACAAAGGCTGAGTTGGATTGGGGATGGTTCATCTATTTTACTGTGAAGACCCAATCTAACCTCCTTCCTCACGCTCACAATATGAGGATAGTCACAAGGACATGCCTTATGATCATGTGATGTACATCTATAGTTTCGCCAGACATGTATCAAACTGGGGGCCTGTCAAATGCAGATTATGCATGTTTAAATAACTTTCTCTCTCTCTCTGTTCTCTCTTTCTCTCTCTGTCTCCCTCTTTCTCTCTGACACAGTGCCAGCATCATGCCTAAGCAAGTGGAGGTGAGGATGCACGAAAGTCACCTGGAGCCCATCGAGGCCAGGCCCAGGAACAAGTGTATCAGCTGCTTCTCTTCTCTTTTCAAGAACCTGCTGCTCACGCTCACTGTACTCGGTCAGTACAATCATCAGCTGTTTTACCAAGCACAATATCACAATATCTCTCTTTATCTCTTTCCCCTCCTTCCTTTCTCCCAACCTTCTTTCCTGTGTGTGTGAGCATGTGTAATATGTACATCACAGACCACTTGGCAGAACACTCTCATAGCGGCTCCCATTGATCATTAGCGATCACAGAGAGGTTTAGAGGTGTAGGATGCTCCATGCACAGGAAAACAAGTGCCCTCCTCATCCAGCAGGTGTACAGCATCAACGGGGTGATGTTACGTTTCTGAAGCTGTGCTTGAATCTAAAACAGCTTACAGATATCAGTGAGCTTAAAAGGTTTGTATTGCAGACTGTGTTGTGAAACAGCCTCCCAGGGCCTGTGATATTTGGCAGGGATCTAGTAGCAGAGAAAGTTCTGCCTACTAGGGGGGTAGTTTGGGGTCTGGGCCTAGTTTTGTCTGGCCTGAGCAGGACAGAGGGAGACAGAGCCAGGGACAGGAACAGAGACTGACCACAGGGCCAGTGTGCAGACACAGCTACAGGGGGCAGGAGCACTCAGATGCCAGCTCTCTGGAGAATAGGGGTAGGAGGGGTTGGGAGTGGAAGGACATGGCTGGAGAGGTTGGGGTGTTGGGGGCTAGTTTAAGATACACTACCGTTGACAAGTTTGGGGTCACTTAGAAATGTCCTTGTTTTTGAAAGAAACTATATTTTTGTCCATTAAAATAACATGACATTGATCAGAAATACAGTGAGGGTTGCTAATGTTGTAGCTGGAAACGGACGATTTTTTATGGAATATCTAAAAATGCGTACAGCAACCATCACTCCTCTGTTCTAATGGAACATTGTGTTAGCTAATCCAAATGTATAATTTTAAAAGGCTATTTGATCATTAGAAAACCCTTTTGCAATTATGTTAGCACTGCTGAAAACTGTTGTCCTGATTAAAGTAGCAAAAAAACTGTCTTTCTTTAGACTAGTTGAGTATCTGGAGCATAAGCATTTCTGTGTTCGATTACAGGCTCAAAATGGCCAGAAACAAATGAGTTTCTTCTGAAACTCGTCAGTCTATTCTTGTTCTGAGAAATTAAGGCTGTTCCATGCGAGAAATGGCCAAGAAACTGAAGATCTCGTACAACGCTGTGTATTACTCCCTTGACAGAACAGTGCAACTGGCTCTAACCAGAATAGAAAGAGGAATGGGAGGCACTGGTGCACAACTGATCAAGAGGACAAGTACATTAGAGTGTCTAGTTTGAGAAACAGACGCCTCACAAGTCCTCAACTGGCAGCTTCATGAAATAGTACCCGCAAAAACACCAGTCTCTACGTCAACAGTTCTATTTGTCACCAAGATGGCATAGCAGTCAGACGTCTTTTGTCCTCGTCTTGTCGTGTCCCGTATATATATATATGTTTACAACTTTCCTCGCATACATTTTTATATACATTTTTTATTTTCCATAAACTCATCAATACACTCTCCTGCAACCCGCCTCACCAATTTATATTTAAAAAAAAGAAAGTATTATTTACCTCAAATCTGTAATCCTCCATAGAAGCTAGCCAGAAACTAATCCAGAAGCTAGCCTGAAGCTAACCAGAAGCTAATCAGAAGCTAGTTAGCTTCTTTACTGGCTAATTGTTAGTATTCAGCTAACCACGGTTTGTGGTCATCAGCTATCCTTTAGCTCGAAAATCTATCGCCAGTTTTGTATGGCGCGGCTCGGACCGGAACATACCGGACCTATTTTTCTCTCCATGTCCCCGGATTTCAACCGCTAACTCTGGACATTTATACCTGGAACTCGCAGCTAGCTAGCTGCTATCCGTGTGACTATCGGCTTACGTCGATTCCGGAGCAAATATCAATTATTCCGGAGCTAGCCAGCTGAAGAGTTCCATCAGTCACTCCTGGGCTATAATCACCTATACGGACCCGTTTTACTGCCAACGCGGAGCCCCATTGGGCCTTCACAACTGGACTACCAACGTTATCTACCCGAGGGATTTATCAGGCTGGCTCCTCCGTCGCGACAATACCTGAATGCCCATCTGAATGCCCATCTGCGGTCCGCTAATCTGAATAGACCTATCGGACAATTTTTTAAAAATATTTTTTGTTTTTTTCTATAACTATATCTATTGTTTGTTTTTTTTTGCGAATTGGATTGATCCCCTCTACCACACGGAACCCCACTAATCCTACCGACGGAAACGAGGTGCACGAGGTGGCTAAAAACAGACCTCCATCCTATGCAAGCTTGCTACCGATGGCCCGGCTAGCTGTCTGAATCGCCGTGACCCCAACCAACCTCACTACTCATTGGACCCTTTTGATCACTCGACTAAGCATGCCTCTCCTTAATGTCAATATGCCTTGTCCATTGATGTTCTGGTTAGTGTTTATTGGCTTATTTCACAGTAGAGCCTCTAGGCCTGCTCACTATACCTTATCCAACCTATTAGTTCCACCACCCACACATGCGTGACATCTCCTGGTTTCAATGATGTTTCTAGAGACAATATCTCTCTCATCATCTGTCAATACCTAGGTTTACCTCCACTGTATTCACATCCTACCATACCTTTGTCTGTACATTATACCTTGAAGCTATTTTATCGCCCCCAGAAACCTCCTTTTACTCTCTGTTCCAGACGTTCTAGACGACCAATTCTTAGCCGTACCCTTATCCTACTCCTCCTCTGTTCCTCTGGCGATGTAGAGGTGAATCCAGGCCCTGCAGTGCCTAGCTCCACTCCTATTCCCCAGGCGCTCTCTTTTGATGACTTCTGTAACCGTAATAGCCTTGGTTTCATGCATGTTAACATTAGAAGCCTCCTCCCTAAGTTTGTTTTATTCACTGCTTTAGCACACTCTGATAACCCAGATGTTCTAGCTGTGTGTGAATCCTGGCTTAGGAAGACCACCAAAAATTCTGAAATTTTCATCCCAAACTACAACATTTTCAGACAAGATAGAACTGCCAAAGGGGGCGGTGTTGCACTCTACTGCAAAGATAGCCTGCAGAGTTCTGTCCTACTATCCAGGTCTGTACCCAAACAATTTGAACTTCTACTTTTAAAATCCACCTCTCTAAAAACAAGTCTCTCACCGTTGCCGCCTGCTATAGACCACCCTCTGCCCCCAGCTGTGCTCTGGACACCATATGTGAACTGATTGCCCCCCATCTATCAGAGCTCGTGCTGCTAGGCGACCTAAACTGGAACATGCTTAACACCTCAGCCATCCTACAATCTAAGCTTGATGCCCTCAATCTCACACAAATTATCAATGAACAAACCAGGTACCTCCCCAAAGCCTTAAACACGGGCACTCTCATAGATGTCATCCTAACCAACTTGCCCTCTAAATACACCTCTGCTGTCTTCAACCAAGATCTCAGCGATCACTGCCTCATTGCCTATATCCGTAATGGGTCAGCGGTCAAACGACCTCCACTCATCACTGTCAAACGCTCCCTGAAACACTTCAGCGAGCAGGCCTTTCTAATCGACCTTGCCAGAGTATCCTGGAAGGATATTGATCTCATCCCATCAGTAGAGGATGCCTGTTCTTTTTTTAATGCCTTCCTAACCATCTTAAATAAGCATGCCCCATTCAAGAAATTTAGAACCAGGAACAGATATAGCCCTTGGTTCTCCCCAGACCTGACTGCCCTTAACCAATGCAAAAACATCCTATGGCGTTCTGCATCCTACCAATCCTCGACTTCGGCGATGTCATTTACAAAATAGCCTCCAATACCCTACTCAACGAATTGGATGCAGTCTATCACAGTGCAATCCGTTTTGTCACCAAAGCCCAATATACTACCCACCATTGCGACCTGTACGCTCTCGTTGGCTGGCCCTCGCTTCATACTCCTCGCCAAACCCACTGGCTCCATGTCATCTACAAGACCCTGCTAGGTAAAGTCCCCCCTTATCGCAGCTCGCTGGTCACCATAGCATCACCCACCTGTAGCACACGCTCCAGCAGGTATATCTCTCTGGTCACCCCCAAAACCAATTCTTTCTTTGGCCGCCTCTCCTTCCAGTTCTCTGCTGCCAATGACTGGAACGAACTACAAAAATCTCTGAAACTGGAAACACTTATCTCCCTCACTAGCTTTAAGCATCAACTGTCAGAGCAGCTCACAGATTACTTCACCTGTACATAGCCCACCTATAATTTAGCCCAAACAACTACCTCTTTCCCTACTGTATTTATTTATTTAATTTATTTATTTTGCTCCTTTGCACCCCATTATTTCTACTTTGCACATTCTTCCACTGCAAATCTACAATTCCAGTGTTTTCCTTGCTATATTGTATTTACTTTGCCAACATGGCCTTTTTTTGCCTTTACCTCCCTTATCTCACCTCATTTGCTCACATCGTAAATATAGACTTGTTTATACTGTATTATTGACTGTATGTTTGTTTTACTCCATGTGTAACTCCATGTGTCGTTGTATGTGTCGAACTGCTTTGCTTTATCTTGGCCAGGTCGCAATTGTCAATGAGAACTTGTTCTCAACTTGCCTACCTGGTTAAATAAAGGTGAAATAAAAATAAAGAAATAAACAGTGAAGAGGCAACTCCGGGATGCTGGCCTGCTAGGCAGAGTTGTAAAGGTTAAGCCATATCTCAGACTGGCCAATAAGAATAAAATATTAGGATAGACAAAAAAACACAGACACTGAACTGAATATTGGAAAAAAGTGTTATGGACAGACAAATCTAAGTTTGAGGTGTTCGGATCACAATGAAGAACATTCATGAGACACATTAAAAGATGCTGGAGGAGTGCTTGACGCCATCTGTCAAGCATGGTGGAGGCAATGTGATGGTCTGGGGGTACTTTAGTGGTGGTAAAGTGGGAGATTTGTACAGGGTAAAAGGGATCTTGAAGAAGGAAAGCTTTCACTCCATTTTGCAATGCCATGCCATACCCTGTTGACAGAGCTTAATTGGAGCCAATTTCCTCCTACAACAGGACAATACAACCCAAAGCACAGCTCCAAACTATGCAAGAACTATTTAGGGAAGAAGCAGTCAGCTGGTAAAATGTCTATAATGGAGTGGCCAGCACAGTAAACGGATCTCAACCCTATTGAGCTGTGGGAGCAGCTTGACCATATAAGTAGTGTCAAGCCAATCCAACTTGTGGGAGGTGCTTCTGATTACCTCAACAAATTCACAACTAGAATGCAAAAGGTCTGCAAGGCTGTAATTGTTGCAAATGGACGATTCTTTGACAAAAGCTGTCACGCCCTGACCTTAGAGATCCTTTTTATGTCTCTATTTTGGTTTGGTCAGGGTGTGAGTTGGGGTGGGCATTCTATGTTTATGTGTTCTATGTTTTCTATTTCTGTGTGTTTGGCCAGGTGTGGTTCTCAATCAGAGGCAGCTGTCTTTCATTGTCTCTGATTGAGAACCATACTTAGGTAGCCTTTTCCCACCTGTGTCTTGTGTGTAGTTGTTTTCTGTTTTTGTGTCTTCACCAGACAGAACTGTTTCGTGTTGTTACATTTAGTTATTTTGTCTCAGTGTTCAGTTTTTTTTATAAATAATCACAAACACTTCCCACGCTGCGCTTTGGTCCACACCTTCTCCTTCCAACAGCCGTTACAAAAGCAAAGTTTGAATGACAATTATTATTTCAATTAAAAATCATTATTATATAACCTTGTCAACGTCTTGACTATATTTCCTCTTCATTTTGTAACTAATTTCATGTATGTTTTCATGGAAAACAAGGAAATTTCTAAGTGACCCCATCTTTTGAACGGTGGTGTACATGTAGATGGGATTTGGAGAGTGGGTTAGGGATGTTAATCAAGGTTGAGCTATGGAAAGCATTTTGAGGTCAGGTGGGGTTTAGGGCACATAGTTTTATAGTCAGGGCCAGGATAGGATCAGAGGAGAGTGTCATTTTTTCCCTCAGAATTCCCCTTGGTTATAGACCTCTATATACTGGAGTATAGTAAGAGTTACTAACCAACCCTGATGCTAACTGACTGTTTCCTAGAGAATCTGCCATCTCCAGAGGGAATATAGATGCTCTTCCAAGCACTGTAGGAACCTATCTCTGTCTGAAGCGCCTCTCCTTTCAAAGTGATCTCCTCTTAATCCTTGATCAGACTAAATCAACCTCTTTCACACTGAGACTGTTTTATGTCCCCCATCCACCACTACCCAATGGCCCCTATACATGGCATGTAATCCACATCCACTCATAACCAGTTCCAGACTGATGAATTAATATGCAACAAGAAGCAGTGATTTAAGGCAGACCTATTAAAATGAAATATTGTTATGATCTGTCTGTCAAGGTGTGTCTAAAGGCGAAGTCAGGTGCAGAGTATGATAAATAAAGCGCACTTTGTTTAAATCCCAAAACGGGAGCACAACAAAACAAATGCGCTCAAAAACACGGAACAGTAAAGTAAATAAAGTCCGAAAGAAAATTGTATGACATGAAAACAATTACACACAAAACATGATGGGAAACAGAGGGTTAAATACAATTAGATTGATTGGGGAAATGAAAACCAGGTGTGCATGAAAACCAGACAAGACAAATGGATATGTGAAAACTGGAGCGGCTATGGCTAGAAAGCTGGTACCGTAGATCGCCGAACGCCACCCGAACAAGGAGAGGAGCCGACTTCGGTGGAAGTCGTGACACTGTCAATCTTCTTATAGATCGCTTTTTATCATAAGCAAGACCCATTTGGAAATCATTCTTGTCATTTCCAAACTCTCTCCGCACAGAATCACAAAACGTTTTCTAAATGGAAAAAGTCCCCATGTTATCCCAGACCTTCTCACAAAGTAACCAGACAGACCACTCTAGGGTCACTTTCCAATCCCACCTGCTCTCAACTCCTTGTCTGGCCTCTGAGTTAGGGACCTATTGCCTTCCCTGCTCTATGTTTGTTATGAACACTGTGGCACAGGACCTTCTCGCCACTGCTCTCTCACTCTGAACTGCTCTGTCTCTGGTCTCTCTTTAGCATTGGTTCCCCTCTCGTCTTATGGTGTTTCTCTCATTCCCAGACACAGCATTTTTTTCACACCTCTTCATAGCAACTGACCCCCTCTTCCCCCTCTCGTTCTCCAGGTGTGATTCTGGGGGCTGTGTCTGGGATGCTGCTTCGTTATGCCTCTCCCATCCACCCAGACATCGTCATGGTGATTGCGTTCCCTGGAGACATCCTGATGAGGATGCTGAAGATGTTGATCCTGCCTCTCATCATCTCCAGCTTAATCACAGGTACAGTATGGTAGAGTCATGGGTTCAACAGAAGAGAGAGAACTGCTGTTTCTCCTAATATATACAGTAACTATAGACCGATATTTTATTGCCGATATAAAACATTTAGTTTTTTTAAATACAGTTTATTATTTATTAATTGCCACAGTATCAATCATCGTCTTTCACTATTAGCACTTCAAAGTAACTTAGTACACTTATTTCACACTTATATATCAACACATATTAGATACAATAGAGGAAAAATGTAAGGCCTAAAAATGCTTGTTTTGGCTGCAGGTCTGGCTGGGCTAGATGCCAAGTCTAGCGGTCGCCTGGGCACCAGGGCAATGGTCTACTACATGTCCACCACGGTGATTGCTGCAGTGCTGGGAGTCATCCTAGTGCTGGCCATACACCCTGGAAACCCCAAGATGAAGGAGCAGCTGGGAGATGGCCAAAAGCACGATGATGTGTCCAGCCTGGATGCCTTCTTTGACCTCATCAGGAACCTGTTCCCTGAGAACCTGGTGCAGGCCTGCTTCCAACAGGTACAGTACACTAAAACACCCAGAAATATTTAACCAGGCGAGTCAATAATGGCCTGGGTGAGGCACTCCCAGAACGATTCAGTTATATGAAGAACACATTTTATCTTTGCGTCCTTAACCCTAGTTACCAAAAGTTAAGATGGATTGAGATGTAAGATATTAAAGACTTGTCTGTCTTCTCTTGTCCAACCTCAGATCCAAACGGTTACTAAGAAGGTGGAGAAGGTGATTGAGGAAGACATCAATGCCACCACCACCTTGGAGGGCCTCCTGTCCAACGCCACCAAGGAGCCTGAGTTCATCATCAAGAAGTCCCTCCAGTTCAAGAGTGGCATGAACGTGTTAGGTATGGCGGCTTCTCTTTTGGACCAGGTCGCAATTGTTTCTACAACCGCCCAACTGAAAGAAACAGCACTTTTAAACTTTTAAACTTTTTTGTCTTTACCTCTTTGTCTGAGAATAAACCAGTGCATCGCATCATATCACACCTCAACGGAGTGCAGCCCATTCTGCCTCACTAACTGTGTCATATTTTTATTCTTCGTCCTAAAAATAGATTCTCCATTCACTAGGATCCTCTCTCTCCATATCTCTCTGTGAGCCCATTTACTCTACGCATTCCCAGCTGTGATTCTCTCTCCTGATTGTGCGATGCAGGAGTGATTGGCTTCTTCATTGCCTTCGGCATCTGCATGGGGAAGATGGGAGAGAGGGCCAAGCTCATGCTGGAGTTCTTCAACATCCTCAACGAGATTGTTATGAACCTGGTTATCATGATCATGTGGTAAAAGAGCTTTAGCCTTTCAAGCACATTCTGTATGAATTTATGCTAGTCATAGACATGTGCGTCCACTTTAGGAGTTTGTACATCTACATTTGATAATCTGGCATATATTGTAGACGTTGACTGAGATGGATACATATTTCTCATCAGAATGTATACATTGTTAAACCTCTCCTCTGCCCCTAGGTACTCTCCCTTCGGTATCTGCTGCCTGATCTGTGGAAAGATCATCTCCATTGATGACCTGGAGGTGGTTGCTAGGCAGCTGGGGATGTACATGGTGACCGTGATTGTGGGCTTGATCATCCACGGAGCCATCTTCCTGCCTGCCATCTACTTTGCCATTGTCAGGAAAAACCCCTACACCTTCTTCATGGGCATCTTCCAGGCCTGGATCACTGCCTTGGGGACAGCCTCCAGGCAAGGGCCACAAACATGGATGCCTCACTATTTACGCTATCTAACTGCTGTCACTGTAAATGTACAGATAACCTTATATAGAAAAGTATTGAATCTGTCAAATCTGTCATATCTGTGCTGAATGTTGTGGAATATACTGTATGCAACAGCATTAGTCTCTCCTACTGTACCTGTGTTTGTCTCTGTCAGTGCTGGTACACTGCCTGTCACCTTCCGTTGCCTGGAGGAAAACTTGGGCATCGATAAGAGAGTCACCCGTTTCGTGCTCCCTGTCGGCGCTACCATCAACATGGACGGAACCGCCCTCTACGAGGCCGTGGCAGCCATCTTTATCGCCCAGATGAACAACATCTACCTGGATGCTGGTCAGATCGTCACTGTCAGGTAGGGACTGCCATTTAACATATTTTCTGATCAGGGTGGGAGTTTCACTGCCTACCTTCTTAATGTAAGTAATGACATAAACATGACATTACATTTAGCAGACACTATTAGTCAAAGACACGTACATTTAGCATACATAGTTATGTGTTAATGGATCATGCAGGAACTGAGCAGACAATCTGTGATACCAGTCCCATTATCCTAAGTCACTATATTATTATTATAGTCACACCAACTCAGTCTGAAAGTGTTTCATGAAGTAGCTGTACCCATTAGCTCTGTAATTAATTAAGACAGTCCTTGGCCTTTGAACTTAATCTGTAGAGCAATTTTAACCGTTAAGTTGTTTCTCTCTTGCCTCTCTTTCTCCCCATGCAGTCTGACAGCTACCCTGGCCAGTGTTGGTGCGGCCAGTATTCCCAGTGCTGGACTGGTGACTATGCTTCTAATCCTCACTGCAGTCGGCCTGCCAACTCAGGACATCAGTCTGCTGGTTGCTGTTGACTGGCTCCTGTAAGTTGATCTGCATTGCTAGTGACTCAGAACCAAGTGCATGTAGTCATATGCATTCAAGGTCAAATGAGCTTATTGTATACACTGAGTACTGTATACAAAACATCAAGGACATCTGCTCTTTCCATGACATATGACCAGGTGGATCCAGGTGAAAGTTATGATCACTTATTGATGTCACTAAATCCTCTTCAATCAGTGTAGATGAAGGGGAGGAGACAGGTTAAATAATGATTTTTAAGTTTTGAGACAATTAAGACATGGATTGTGTATGTGTGCCATTCAGAGGGTGAATGAGCAAGACACCATATTTAAGTGCCTTTGAATGGGGTATGGTAGTGGGTGCCAGACACACCCGTTTGTGTCAAGAACTGCAATGCTGCTGGGTTTTTCACAGTTTCCCGTGTGTATCAAGAATGTTCCACTACCCAAAGGACATTCAGCCAACTTGACACAACTGTAGGAAGCATTGGAGTCAACATGGGCCAGAATCCCTGTGGACCGCTTCCGACACCTTGAAGAGCACATTCCCCGACAAATTGATGCTGTTCTGAGGGCGAGGGAGGGTTAAAGGGAGGAGGGGGAGCAACACAATACTAGGAAGGTGTCCTTAATGTTTGGTACAGTCAGTGTATGTACACCATGCTTTCAATGATTGTTATTTAAATTTGTTCTACCCCTATCCAAACCATTTTGTTTTTATCTCCACACAACACTGGTGTATTCCCAACCATTCCTATTTCCTATCCCAGGGACCGGTTCCGTACCTCGGTGAATGTGGTGGGAGACTCGTATGGCGCGGGTATCGTGTACCACCTGTCCAAGGCTGAGCTGGATGAGCTGGACGCTACACATGGCAAGTCGGGCGACATCGAGATGATGAACAAGACCTCGTCCTACTACGATGACCTCAAGAACCACCACGAAAACAACTCCAACCAGTGCGTCCAGTATGCCGCTCACAATTCAGTCGTAGTAGATGAGTGCAAGGTACAATTCACGCTTACGCACATAGATGTATATAGACGCCTAACATGCTGCATGCTCGAACTGCACCTTTTCTTTTCTCTCTTTCATTTTTCACGTTTGTTTTTGATGCCACTGTAAATACTCACAGCGTTATTTTAAGAAGAAAATCTGAAAAAGACCCAAAAAAATACAAATGTACTGTATATATTTCAGTGTGCATTCGCTTGGAGTAGCAGCTTTTGTGTCATTTTTCTGACTAAGAATACATTCCAAACTTGCAGAAGGTATTTCTGTCCATGTAAATGCCACAAACACCTCTTGTGAAAAATTGCAAGACAGAAAAAAGGCAACCCACAAAGTGAGACAGCATCACTCACAAGTACAAGTGCAAATCCAAATCCGTGTGCTAACCAAAACTGAACAAATGTAAATGCTTTTTTCATGATGTCAAATAAAAGCAGTGCAATCTGAGAGAGAGGAAAAACAATCTAAGCTAGGACCTCAGGACATTACATGATGAGCCCCAGCAAACCTCCACCCCCTTCACTGCACATGCAGGTTTCACCCCCACATCTCTGTCCCCAAATCCCTTGTCAAATGATGGAGCTTAAGGTCTTTCCCCGGGCTGCTTCAGAGTCTGTGCTGGATTACTCCTGCTGCTTCGGGCCATCATTTATCAATTTGTGATCCAATTAGCTTTTGTGAGGTTTATGAGAAAGATGCTGTAGCAGTGCATTCTCTTCATACTCTGTCATATCCCTTAAAATGACTTCAAGTCCTCTGACTAAATGTGTAATTTTGAAGAGAATGTAATTTGTGTTGGGATATAAATATTCAGAGAATGCGATTTAGTCCTTCATTAGCATTGCATATATTGACTGAGCCCTGGCACCCTCCAGACTGGGACTGAGTGATTCTCAGTCTTTAGAGTTGAGATGCTTTTGCATTTACACACTAGCTATTCTTGCTCGTTGTGAGAAATCTGTCATGCAAAATTGGAAGATGCAAAGTAGCTCATGCAGAATCTGAAACAGTAACACTTTGAATCCACTGTTTGAATAGATCAAGGAAAGTGTTGGCTGCTATTATAATGTGGAGGAATTTGGGCTGCTTGTTTTCTAGTGCAGCAGGCCTTACTATCAAAGGGCCTACTGATGAACCCATTCATTTATTACAGGATCAAAGGTGTTGCTTAGCAACACTGAGGTCCTTGCACTCCAATGGTCAGACCAAGACAATATATTCTGACATTTTTGTATCCATCCATTAAACTAGCGAAACATGGCACAAAGGCTGTTTTCTTCCAATGTGTTCTCTCTTTATTTTCTTGTATGTCTTGGCTGTATATAAATGACCTCAAATAACATTTATCCAAAGACGCAAACCATTGTAGAACGCTTTGCAAAATAATGTGTACAGACTAAAACATAACATTGCACTCATTTTGTTGTATTGTGTACCTTGTTTTCTTTGTATCTTTTTCTTTGTATTTAAGAAATGTTATATATGTCACTGCATGCTAAAGTTGTGATTATATGTTGATTGTTCTCAGGTCAGTAGAAAGGGTTGGTGCTCGTTGTTAAGACTCCCATGCTTCCATTAGCATGATCCTCAGTGGTTGTCCAGGGCTTCCTGATACCTTCAGAATACACGTGTCTTCTATATCATCTTACATGTTATCATTGGAGCACAGAACCAATTTTTTCTAATGATAGTTTATTTCATATTATAAAACCATTGCGAATGATATACCATTTTAAAGTAAAAGGCTTTAAGTATATACTACTGCATGTGCAATCAAATGCAAACCAAAAGATCATAGTTGTTTTACAGTTCTTCTGGTGTCTGTGCTCAAAAGCATTAAGTCCAGAACATGAAGCATGCACTGTGCCCGTTCACGCAAATGTGTGAACCTGCTGTTTAGATCTCCATGGTGATTGCTTTCAGGTAACCTTGGCCACTAACGGCTCTACCGCTGTGGCAGCCGTGGCGGAGCGCACACTTGTTGAGGAGGAACCCCGGAAAAGTGAATAAAGCCAGCACACAGAACCCCAGCTCCACAGGCTTTCTTATCTGGTGAAAAAAAATGTGAACAAAAAAAAGTCATGCGAACAGAACTACTAATTGTTTTTCTTATGTATCTTTATTTTGCATTTGTATTAGTCCCTTTACAGTGTTTCTAACCGTCTATCTGACTGACAGATGAATAATACTAATTAACTTATCAGTGAAACGATAACAGAGGTATGTTTTACCTGTTAGAACACTAATGTGTGCATCATAGCAAACACTTGAACAACGGACATCAAGGCTTGGGAGGGAGGGTGGGAAGAGAAAAACAAACTGTTACTTAAATTATTCCTAGAATTGTTTCTATGAGAGCACTGCATTCAAAACAGGGGGAGGGTCAGTGTGTGGGGGAGTAACACTGGAACAACAGTCCTTCAGAGTGTGATGGTAGCTGTGAGTTTGACACTGGCAATCTGGAAGTCTAACAACAGACTGAGTGTGGGACATGATCATGCTAAACATAAGGTATGCCTGTATCAAACTCCACATTATATTTTTAGCAGCGTGTCATTACTATTATCAATGATACCACAGTAGACAGCTGTTATTTGACCCCTGGCCCGATTTACCTCACCTTTTACCTATACCTGACAGAGCCCCTGTAACCTATCTGAGTGTCTTTGCTACCTGCTATTACCCACAATCCCATGGGGGAACCCCGTTGGTGATAATGTAGAATGTAGAGATAAGGCAGGGTCTGCAGACTGAGCCTTACTCCACAAGCACATGTTCTCTGAAAAGCACAAAGAAACATGGAACCTCTACTCCCTTTTTTATTGTTATACATACATTTTGTTGACTACTGTAAGGGAGAGGGACTTTTTCAATGTCGCCTCTAGTGTGAGATTATTTACTGTATCTGTGTGATTTGTGTGTGGTTGATTTGTGTGTGTGTGTGTGTGTGTGTGTGTGCGTGTGTGCGTGTGTGTGTGTGCGTGTGCGTGCGTGTGCGTGTATGGGATGGGATTGAGAACATGACATATCTCCCCATTACTGATAAGGACCAAACAGGCATATGATAAATCAAGCCAGAAGCCTTCGAAACGCCTCCATGACACGTGTTTTGGGGTTTCTTACTCTGCACACAATCCATTTGTAGCTAACTCCAGGTGGAAAGTGTCTCATCACTCATTTAAACTTCCAAATTAGCTATTAAGAAATTGATAAAGCTCTCTGCCCCGCAATTACTGCAACACATGAAAATCAAAAGTAAAGGTAAAATTTGTCTCCAAATACAAATATATCAATATCTTCAGTTCAGGACTGTATTTCATATTAATTAGTTCAAAGTACTAGGAAGTATTTATTATACCCATCCCAGATATTCTGAAGCTATCAATTTCATGATGTGAGGCCAACAAAAATGAGAACGAAGAGTTAATTGGGAAGTACCTAGAAATATATCTAGAACCATGATTAGAAAATATAAAGTTTTAAAACAGAATACAAAAACAGAATATAAATTGAATACTGAGTCCATATAGCACAATTGCAGCTTAGAGTATAAACTAGTTATGTATGATTTTTTTTAATCCCTTTTTGACACTGATCTCTTTTCACATTCATCATTCATACTTTGAGGAACCCAATAAGGGAAGCTATACTCAGGCTTTAGCACAAACTCCTTGGATTTGAAAGAGACACTTTCACAAAGTCCTCAACACGTTTAGCTGCTCATGAAAGAAAATAGGCCATTGACAATTGCCTTGTATAGCACAAGTTGGATATGAATGCTTGACTTTGAACACGTGGGCTGTTTACCACCTTGATATTTTTTAAAGAGATGTTTTGTATACTTGAACCTATATGACAGAGATAAAGTTTCCCTTTACAACTATTCATAAGTAAGCTACTTTTATTAAGGGATTCTTGTTAGGAACAGCACACAAAAACTTGCCAAATTTTCCAACACTAACATTCCAGTGACTCAAACTTTCTTGGGTTCCCTTTTTGCATGAAAGCACAAACACATATTTGATCAAAGATGGTACAGAACAACCACAGAGCTTAAATTAAAGTGCAAGTTTCAACAGGTTGATAACTCCCTGCACAACTAGTGGCCAGGTGGAGGTATTACATCCTTACTATTTTTTGCCAGACCCTTAGAAGGGTCTTCTTAGTGATTAAACAACTCTAACCTCTTACCACAGATGCTGACGACTGTTCTCAGAAACCCTGAATGCTGCAGCTATGTGTATCATTGGTCTCATATGGTTACTACTGTAGAGCAGTCATCTGGATGCATGGAATGTTCACTGCAGACTTCCCAACTATTAGGTAGGAGAATTCTATCCCCCTAATGGAACCTAAATGTCTAAAAAGAGAAACACACACAAAGTTAGATCACCGGCTGCTAATATTTAATGCGCGTGTGTGATTGTATGAGAGATGTTTTGTGCAGGTGAGGCGTTCTGCAGGTGTGGATGTCATTTCTTTATCCGTGTCGTGTCCTGCTCTCTTGTCTTGTTTTGATCATTTTGCTCAATGACAACCTTGCCTTGAAGATGTTAACTCTAAACTGTGCAGTCAGTTTGACCGTCATGACAATGCTGATTAAAGTAACAGTAGAAAAATGAACACTCACATTCATAGTGCAGTACACAGTCCCTTAGTTACCTTAAACACTTTCTCAGTCAGAAGATCTACGCCATGTTGCTTTTGAGCTTGTATAACTGCCATCACACACAGACACACAGACGCAAATACACACACATGCATGCACACTTGCGCACACACACACACACGCACACACACGCACACACACTGACACACTTAAACCTGGAAGGTCACCACACACATTCTTACATGCAATGAGTGAGCTGAAGAGCACAGCATTGAAACCCCCGATGGCCCTAGGGCCTAACCTTTGACCCTGTGACCTTCAGTAATAAGTCCTCCAGTAGGGAGAGGATGCAGACCAGTGATTCATCAATGGGGATTGAGTGCTGGACCATTATTATGTTCAAACTCACTGTTTGCATGAAGTAAAAAATGAGTATAATTTTTATACACCACTATCTTAAAAGCATGATGTTGAAGTGCCTCCTTGCACTTTGTGTATATATTGTAGGTAACAGATATGTTTTTTGTTTGTTTTATTTGGGGGGGGTGTTGACATGGTATGTAGAAATAGAAATGAATTGCTGTGACATTTTTTGTAATCCTCTAGAAAAATATAATCTATGTTCTGAATAAAAATAGATTAGTCAAAATGTATAGAAAATAATGTGCAAGAAATTGTTTTATTTTTATTTTTTAATAGCTGTTAACTAGTTGTCTCACTTAGCTGTCACACATCTGGGTATAAATATATTGTTTTGTATCTAATGTAAGCGTCTTGAATGTTTGTTCCATGGAGATATGTCGCGTGCATTCCTTTTCACTGTACATAAATATATGTATATATAATTACTCTGTTCAATGGCACTGCAGAACGTTCCAGAGGATACAATGATTTTGAAGCAAACATGTTGAACTGGAAAGACAAAGCGAAAGAGGAAGGAAAGTATCTGATTAAAGAAGGGAGTCCACATGGGGTGGTGGGCTCTTTCTAATTTGGTGAGATGTGGATGTAATCATGACTAGGTTTGCAGAAGAAGAGAAAAAGATCAAATTTACCCTGTACGTACTATTAACTAATGAAACAAGAACAGCCGAGCTGTTAGTTTAGTTCATTACGACTGAAATAGCAAATCTGATCAGAATGTCAGGTGTAGTACCTGCCAAAATATATCTCCTAAGATGATCGCCCAGATCCTGGTCAAAAATTCATTCTAGACTTTCTACCAGAGAACACCAACACACCTTTAGTGTCCACCATCTTGTCTTGTGCAGTATGCACTATGCTGTGGCAATTACAAGACATGGATATCTATACCAAACAGTCAAGGTTCATGTTTAGATTCTGCCTAAGAGTTAAACTGTAACAGTAGTGAGCCCAAGTGTCATATCCATGCACTAGCCTCTGTCGAACCAGCACTTTCAAACCACCAGCACCATTTCAATCAACCCTCCAGGCATATATTGATCAATTTGCCTTTTTGCTTTTCCTAATTGTCATCACAATTGCCTGCATGCACCAACAAATCCAATATATTAAGTAAAGGATGTCAAAATGGAAATTGATTGGCACAGTATTTCTAAGAGTAGCCAGTAGATCTTTATATCTATAAGTCTGTATTCTACAGAAGTCTCTGTCTTTCTGATAGGATCATACTGAGTATCCTGATAACCTATCTATTTGAAATGTTGTTGTTGTAATATTGATGTAAAGGGAGAGCTTATGTGGGGGGAGATAGAATATTAAAAAATAAAGGCAAAACATATATGAATTATTTTCTTTACCAGCTCTGTGGTATAAAAGTATGTTCATATCAATAAGTGTTGTACCTTTGGTGTACATATGATTATGATAACTAATAAATGTTGATTCATAACTAAACGTTGTCTGTCCTTTTATATTTTTTGATGAACACAACTTACAAGACTGAGACAAAAATTGAATATTGTACAGTATATATGCCACCTTTATACATTCTCCCAACTATAAAGTTATGACTTTTCATGGCATACTGTACTGTACTCTGAGGGTTGACTGTCAGTTGATTGACACGCACGCACACACACACACACACACACACACACACACACACACACACACACACACACACACACACACACACACACACACACACACACACACACACACACACACACACACACACACACACAAGTTTTTAACTGACAAGTTATGAATAATTCACTGCAGCCTTTTGCTCTGGCTCTACTGGACTCCTGTCTCTGTGGTGCTTCTCCAATTAAAGCTCAGTAATTATGAGTGTCCTTCCCCCACATCTCCTCTGAGACAGAGAAAGAGACATAGACAGATTCATTTAGAGAAATAACAAAAGCGCAACAAAGGTGATGAATTATTATTGTATTGATGAAAATGAATAAGTAGTATCGACACATTTACTTAATTTACTGTATTGCTCTGCATTTCTAGCATTAAAGACAAGCCAAACATACAACTGGAGGACAAACAGAAAACTGGATACACAGGAGTAACAATATCAACTGAATGATAGGCGAGCACACTTGGTGTAAACTGATTGACACTTCTCTATAATTCAATACACCTGCCTCACACCTAAACCAGGTTAAAGTTTAAACCTAAAACCACAGTGCAAACAACAGAAGACAAACCACCATCATGACGCACATAATACTTACAGTTTAAAGTAGGTGATGCATAGAGAAAATCTCTACAGAGAGAAAATCCCTGCTGTTGTGTATTTAAAAAATATTTAATTTCACCTTTATTTAACGAGGTAGGTTAGTTGAGAACAAGTTCTCATTTACAACTGCGACCTGGCCAAGATGAAGCAAAGCAGTGCGAGACAAACAACAACACAGAGTTACACATGGAATTAACACGCGTACAGTCAATAACATAATAGAAAAAAAGAAAGTCTATATACAGTGTGTGCAAATGGCGTGAGGAGGCAAGGCAATACATAGGCCATATTAGCAAGTAATTACAATTTAGCAAATTAACAATGTAATGATAGATGTGAAGTAGAAATACTGGTGTGCAAAAGAGCAGAAAAGTAAATAAAAACAATATGGGGATGAGGTAGGTAGATTGGGTGGGTTATTTACAGATGGGCTATCTACAGTTGCAGCGAACGGTTAGCTGCTAGGATAGCTAATGTTTAAAGTTAGTGAGGGAAATATAAGTCTTCAGCTTCAGCGATATTTGAAATTCGTTCCAGTCACTGGCAGCAGAGAACTGGAAGGAAAGGCGACCAAAGGAGGTGCTGGCTTTGGGGATGACCAGTGAGATATACCTGCTGGAGCGCATGTTACGGGTGGGTGTTGTTATCGTGACCAGTGAGCTGAGATAAGGCGGACATTTACCTAGCAAAGACTTATAAATGACCTGGAGCCAGTGGGTCTGGCAACGAATATGTAGCGAGGGCCAGGCGATTAGAGCATACAGGTCGCAGTGGTGGGTGGTATATGGGGCTTTGGTGACAAAACAGATGGCACTGTGATAGCCTGCATCCAGTTTGCTGAGTAGAGTGTTGGAGGATATTTTGTAAATGACATCGCCGAAGTTGAGGATCGGTAGGATAGTCAGTTTTACTAGGGTATGTTTGGCGGTGTGAGTGAAGGAGGCTTTGTAGCGGAATAGGAAGCCGATTCAAGATATAATTTTGGATTGGAGATGTTTAAAATGAGTTTACAGTCTACTGTTTACAGTCTAGCCAGACACCTAGGTATTTGTAGTTGTCCACATATTCTAAGTCAGAACCATCCAGAGTCGTAATGCTAGTTGGGCGGGCAGGTGAGGGCAGGGAATGGTTGACAAGCATGCATTTAATTTTACTCGCGTTTAAGAGCAGTTGGAGGCCACGGAAGGAGTGTTGTATGGCATAGAAGCTCGTTTGAAGGTTTGTTAACACAGTGTCCAAAGAACAGACATATGTATACAGAATGGTGTCGTCTGCGTAGATGTGGATCAGGGAATCACCCGCAACAAGAGTAACATCGTTGATATATACAGAGAAAAGAGTGTTGTATGGCATTGAAGCTCGTTTGGAGGTTTGGTACATTATGGTGCGTTATGCCCAGGAATCCACCGGAAAGAGCGGTCACGACAACGCAGACAACGATTCCAAATTATATCCATAATGTCCACAGAAAAATGTCAAACGTTTTTTATAATCAATCCTCAGGGTGTTTTTCAAATATCTATTCGATAATATATCAACCGGGACAGTTGGCTTTTCCCTAGGATCGGGAGTAACAATGGCCGCCTTTCTCTTTTGCGCACAACTCGCTCAGAGAGCCCCCACCTGACCACTTATGCAATGTGGTCGTTCACGCTCATTCTTCAAAATAATAGCCTGAAACTATGTCAAAAGGCTGTTGACACCTTAGGGAAGCAATAGAAAAAGGAATCTGGTTGATATCCCTTTAAATGGGCAATAGGGATGCATAACAAGAGAGAGGTTTCAAAAACAGGGGCACTTCCTGATTGGATTTTCCTCAGGTTTTAGCCAGCAATATCAGTTCTGTTTAACTCACAGACAAAATGTTGACAGTTTTGGAAACTTTAGAGTGTTTTCTATCTTAATCTGTCAATTGTATGCATATTCTAGCATCTGGACCTGATAGGCCGTTTACTTTGGGAACGTTATTTTTCCAAACATAAAAATAGTGCCCCCTGGCTTCAAGAGGTTAACTTGGCTTTCGAAGACTTTAGAAAGGCAGGGCAGGATGGACATAGGTCTATAACTGTTTGGGTCTAGAGCAGGGGTGTCAAAGTCAAATGGACGGAGGGCCAAATAAAAAAATCAGCTACAAGACGAGGGCCGGACTGTTCGAATGTTCATTGAAAAATTTTTAAATGACGCATATAGTCTAGTGAACCTAATTGAACCTACTGAAAACCTAACAAATATATTACAATATGATCAGATAAATAAAGCAATATTTTCTTATGGCTCTGTCAGTAATCTTTAATTTTCAACAGACACAAAAGACAAATTTCCTTTATATAAATATCCCCATAACATGAACATTAAATGAAAGAAACCGGTATTCAAGGCACCATCAGTAGACTATATTTTCTATTTTAGCAAAAGTGGGCTAAATTTACTTCAAAGAAAAAACAATAATAGCAATTTTCTATCATCCACTCAACTGAAATATTTTTAAAATATAATTGGATTGAAATACAAAAAAATAAAGTGCAAAAATCTATTAATCAAAAACAACACTTTGTTTAAGGAGAAGTAACATGCAGTGAAAACAAATATTAAATTTTAACTTTTAAACTTGAACTGAGTAAAAACTCTAAATATGTGATTGCACAGTAATGTTCACTTGTTTGAGGTTGAGGGTGATACTTGGTGGTGTCCCATCTTTTCCACAAGTTCATCAATGTTCGGGGTAAGGCTCTGAGCTGAAGAAATCCTCAGAATTGAGTGGAGGTGTTCAGCAGTAAGTCGACTTCTGTGTGATGTTTTGTTCAGGTTCATCAAAGAAAACAGTTGTTCACACAGGTATGTGCTGCCAAACATAGACAACGTTTGAGCAGCCTGGATGCGCAGCTGGGGCATTGTGCCGGGGAGGAAACGGGCGAACTCCGCAGCACCCACTGCCGCATATTTTGCCCTCAGTGCATCATTGCATTGGAGGTCAATCAACTCCATTTGGAGGTTTGGTGGTGAGCTTTCCACGTCAACAGCAAATGGGTTACCGAGCAGTTCCAACCTGCTTTTTTGTGCTTCAAAGTCAGCAAATCGGCGTCGAAAGTCAGCGGCAAGCATACCTATTTTATCAGCCAACTGTGTGCTCGGGAACGCACTGGTAGAGAGCTTCTCTTTCATGGTCTGGCAGCTGGGAAAGTGGCTCAAATTTTCTTTCCGCATCTGCGTCTCCCACAGAGTCAGTTTGGTTTTAAATGCCTTCACTGTACTGTACATATCAGAGATGACACGATCCCGACCCTGCAGCTGCAAGTTTATTGCATTCAGATGACTCGTAATGTCACACAGAAAAGCCATTTCACACAGAAACATTTCGTCTCGGAGTTGTGTTGTGTCTTTCCCTTTGCTGTCCAAGAACAGACAAATCTCCTCACGAAGCTCGAAACATCTTTGAAGCACCTTTCCCTGGCTTAGCCATCGCACCTCTGTGTGATAAGGCAAATCACCATGCTCCGTTTCTAACTCCGTCAGAAATGCCTTGAACTGGCGGTGATTCAAACCTTTGGCTCTGATAAAGTTAACTGTGCGCGTGATGATGCTCATTACATGCTCCATTTTCAAGGCTTTACCGCACAACGCTTCCTGGTGTATGATACAATGATAAGCTGTCAGCTCACCTGTCGCGTTTTCCTCTTGCATCTTTTCCCGTATCTTCGCCACCAGTCCGCTCCTGTGTCCACACATCGCAGGTGCTCCGTCGGTTGTCAAACCCACGAGTTTTTCCCAAGGCAGCTCCATCTCATTTACACATCTTGACACCTCTTCATACAAATCATGCCCCGTAGTTGTGCCATGCATAGGACGTAAAGCCAAAAACTCCTCTGTCACGCTTAGGTTGGAGTCCACTCCGCGGATGAAAATTGACAACTGGGCAATGTCAGAAATGTCGGTGCTCTCATCCACAGCCAAGGAATATGCAATAAAATCTTTTCCCTTTTTCACAAGCTGCTCTTTTAGATTGATGGACAACTGGTCTACTCTCTCGGCAATGGTGTTTCTGCTCAGACTCACATTTAAAAAGAGTTGCCTTTTTTCTGGGCAAACTTCGTCACAAACTTTAATCATGCAGTTTTTGATGAAATCCCCCTCCGTAAATGGCCGGGCTGATTTAGCGATCTCTTCTGCCAAAATAAAACTGGCCTTGACAGTTGCGTCCGCGTGTGTGTCCGCGTGTTTCGTTTCATAATGTCGTCTCAGATTATACTCTTTCAGTACCGCCACACTTTCTCCACACAGAAGACACACAGGTTTTCCAGCTACCTTCGTGAACATATACTCCGACTCCCACCTTGTTTGAAACCCCCGGTTCTCAGTATCCACCTTCCGTTTTGCCATTTTTGATGGGTATCTGAAAGTTAATTTTACTGTGATGCTGACGACTGCTGTGCCAATAAATATTGAAATGAAGCAGCCTACTGCTCGGTGCGTCACCTTTGCATTGTGGGAAATGTAGTATTGGTGCGTGTAAAAGATCTGCGGGCTGCCGGCTTGCTGCGGGCCGGTTCTAATAATAAATCAAGATCATCCCAGGGGCCGTAAAAAACCTTCTTGCGGGCCGGATGTGGCCCGCGGGCCTTGACTCTGACATATGTGGTCTAGAGTGTCACCTCCTTTGAAGAGGGGGATGCATTCCAATCTTTAGGGATCTTGGACGATACGAAAGAGAGGTTGAACAGACTGGTAATAGGGGTTGCAACAATGGCGGCGGATAACTTTAGAAAGAGAGGGTCCAGATTGGGAAGCAGGGAGGAGGTGCTCTTCTTCTCCATGGACTTTACAGTGTCCAAAAACTTTTGGAGTTAGAGCTACAGGATGCAAATTTCTGTTTGAAAAAGCTAGTCTTTGCTCTGCGTGTACTGGTTCCTGACATCCCTGAACAGTTGTATATCGCGGGGACTATTCGATGCTATTGCAGTCCGCCACAGGATGTTTTGTGCTGGTCGAGGGCAGTCAGGTCTGGAGTGAACCAAGGGCTATATCTGTTCTTAGTTCTACATTTTTTTGAAAGGGGCATGCTTATTTAAGATGGCGAGGAAATTACTTTTAAAGAATGACCAGGCATCCTTGACTGACGGGATGAGGTCAATATCCTTCCAGGATACCTGGGCCAGGTCGATTAGAAAGGTGTGCTCGCAGAAGCGTTTTAGGGAGCGTTTGACAGTGATGAGGGGTGGTCACAGAGTCCCTCCTCAGGGACCTTCTGCAGAAGATAGTGGAGCTCAGCTTCAGAGAGGACTCAGACCCTGAGGAGGGTGAGACGTTCGCCTATGTCTGTCCCAAATATGGGAACAACTTGGTATTTTTGTTCCAGGTATTCTGGATGGCACCAGATTACCTGTGCCTGGATTCCAAACCAGGCACCCTCATCCACGAGGTTTCCCACCTTTCCCACCATGACATCCCCTATGGGCTCCTGACAGTAGAGCTCTATGAGTTCTGTGGAACATTGCTGGGGATGTCCCGTTACATTACAGACGAAGATGGGAAGGGACACCATCGAGAGGTGGTGGCCCAGGTCAATGCCAACTGTCTGGAGCATGAGTTTGAGACCATTATCAACCACGTGAAGAGCAACCAGGTTGGCAGAAAACATGTGCTGTGAGGAGACCAAGAGGAACTCAGTCCATAGATTCAGATCTACAAGGCATTAACTTTAACATCAGCGCATTGGTTAGTATGACACTCTAAGAATGCTCTCTATTTTACCCAGGCATGGACGGTATGGTCTCCTATTCTAAAGAGTGATATAATATACTGTATTTTGCATAAATCACCACCAATACATCATGCCAAGTCATTCCTCTACATTTTCCAGTGACAAATAATAATGTTGATGAAGTGATGAATTCATGAACATGTTTGATGATCATTAGAAAGCAAATTACAGACTTTTCTTTGAATCTGCGTATATCTCCAATGCTCAGTTGTACTGAGTCTGCACAGAACTGCCAGGACCTAGAATCAATAAAGACACTCAAGTTGTTTAATCCCATATGTCTTGACATGTTCATGAAAATAGTAATCGACTCTAAACCTTCAAGTTGCATACTGGACCCTATTCCAACTAAACTACTGAAAGAGCTACTTTCTATGCTTGGCCCTTCTATGTTGAACATAGTAAATGGCTCCCTATTGTTAGGATGTGTACCAAACTCACTAAAAGTGGCAGTAAAAAAGCCTCACTTGAAAAAGCCTAATCTTGTTCCGGAAAATATTTAAAAAACTATATTGAAAATCACATTCCTCTCACATTTTGTTGATAAAGCTGTTGAAGACAAATAATGTATATAAAATGTTTCAGTCTGGTTTTGGACCCCATAATAGCACCGAGACTGCACTCATGAAGGTGGTAAATTACCTTTTAATGGTGTCAGACCAAAGCACTGCATCTGTCCTCGTGCTCCTAGACCTTAGTGCTGCTTTTGACATCATCGACTATCACATTCTTTTGGAGAGATTGGAAACTCAAATTGGTCTACATGTAAGAGTTCTTACCTGGTTTAGATCTTATTTGTCAGAAATATATCAGTTTGTCTCTGTGGATGGTTTAACCTCTGACAAATGAATTGTACGTTTCGGTGCTCCTCAAGGTTCCATTTTAGGACCACTATTGTTTTCACTATATATTCTACTTCTGGGTGATGTCATTCGGAAACACAATGTAAACTTTCACTGCTATGCGGACGACACACAGCTGTACATTTTGATGAAAGATGGTGAATCCCCAAAATTGCCTACCCCACAAGCCTGTGTTTCAGACATAAGGAAGTGGATGGAGGCAAATGCTCTACTTTTAAACCCGGACAAAAAAGATGCTAGATTCTAGGTCCCAAGAAACAAAGAGATCCGTTGCCCCTGCATGAGTTTATTCATGTCAGAATAATCTCACTGTTCCAAAATGTGATTGTTATGCAACAGGACAGTTACCCGCACTGCCCTCAAACCAAAGCACACTACCTGATAATTATCAGTAGGCTATGTTATGTCAGCAGCATACCACCCTGCATCTCACTGCTGGCTTGATTTTGAAGCTAAGCAGGGTTGGTCATGGTCAGTCCATGAATGGGAGACCAGATTCGGCTGGAAGTGGTGTTGGATGACCAGTAGGAAGCACCCTTTCCTCTGGTCCCAAAAAAATATTCCATTTCATATTGGCTGGGATATTAAATGGGTTTCCTGACTCTCTGTGGTCACTAAAAGATCCCATGGCACTTATAGTAAGAGTATGGATGTTAACCCTGGTGTCCTGGCTAAATTCCCAATATGGCTCTCATACAATCATGTTCACTTAATCATCACCAGCTTACAATGGGCTCATTCCTCTCCCCTGTAACTATTCCCCAGGTTGTTGCTGTAAATAAGAATTTGTTCTCCGTCAATTTACCTGGTAAAATTAGGTGATAAATTAAAATGTTTCAAATTATTTTCTAACAACAGTTTGAATTGAGATGTGTTTCGCATAAGAAGTAGCCCATTTCACTCTTGCAGACAATTTATGTTTGAGGCTTTACTGAGCGGACAAACCTCTCTCTTTAACGTGAGCCCTTCCCGAGTGTTTCTCCAGATCAAGTATGACGACATTGCACATCTTTAGTCAGAACAGGTCTTGCACAAACGTTTTCCCCAGCACATTTTCTGGCTGGCGCCCACATGGCCATCATCGTTGTTTGTCTTACAAATTGGAGTAAGTGGCTTATTTTCTGTATATCGTGTTGTCACTGTGCTGTAGCACACCACATGTATGTATGGATTGTATTGTATTTACAGTTTTATTAACAACTTTTCAAGTACTGGTTACAAATAATACATTCTGATTATTGCATAGTTTGTAATAGACACATATGATGTGTTTAAAATACTTGAATGGTGAACTGATAAGTTAATGCTAAGCTATTTGTGGCGCCATGTTTGTTGACAACATACAATGCATTCTGTTTGTCACGTTAGCGTCTGTCAGACCAAAGATGCTATAACAAGGGATAGTTCACTTGACTAACTTATGGTGTTTTCAAAACCACTGTGCACTCTGAAAAATACTGGTTAAAATCATGACGGCAATGATCTTCAGGTCGGAAAGTCAGAGCTCTAGAAAGAGGCCAGAGTTCCCGAGTTAGAATTCCGAATTGGATGACCATTCAAACATTTTTTTAATGAGTTCCCAGTTCTCTTGAATGCGGCATCAGATTGTAACGTTAGTATCTCAGGGTTGCCAGCTCAGACCCCCCTTTCCAGGGGGTTAATTTGTATTATTTGTTCCTTCTCTTGTGTTAGCCCCCCATTTATTGATAAATCCCCAATCATAATAGTATTTCCTGCATCATATCCCCCCAAAGATACCTTCCCCCATTTCTACACCCCACAAACTTTAAAAAAACACAAATTAAATGAACCCCCCCACAGACCCCCTAAAATGGTTTCATCATTGTTTAACTTTTGCGCTTCGGTTAGATTAGGCAGTAGGCTTGTGTTTGATGTGATGAACTGTGAGGTGAAAACATTTTATTTATTTTGTGTTTGTCAAAAACTGTAAACGACTTGTCAAGTCATGTGCTTTGGTTCTTGTATACACTGTAACAAGTATATCCACAATTTGTAATAAGCTGAAAAGTGTCTAAACTAGGTTAATATCTTTCAGACAATGAGCGCAGCCATCTATGACTGTGTTTATTTGTGTTTTATGGTGAATGGCATTCTGGTATTAGGAAGTTTTCGCTTGTCAAACGTCAACAAACATGGCTGCCATCATAAAGAATTTGGCTGAGAGAAGTCTCTTGTGCTCACCAGAGAAGTGGTACATTGTAAACTAGTCTAGCTGTTAGGTGTTTAACTTGTGTTTTGTTTTTTTGTCAGAGCAACCTGTTATTTAGACTGGTTTATGGAATGAGTTTGGCTGTGGATGTGTTCCGTGTGATGCTTGGATGAAGTTCCCATTTATCTTTTACAATAAAAGGTCAATTTGAAAAATAAAGTTTAAGACCTTTATTTTCCATCAGTACCAAAAAATATTTAGATACTGTTCAGACGACAATGGTGTTTAGACACGTTTGTTGCGTAATTCGTTCTGTTGCTACTGTTCCAATCACGTATTTGAAATCGTACGCTGCAGGGACCACTCAACAATGATCACAAATACGTGATTGTACACATCAAAGGGTTAATGGCTATGTACTCTTATATATTCTCAATTTAGCCACCCCTAAGAGCCTGGTTCCTCTCAAGGTTTCTGCCTAAGTTTGTGCCTTTTTTAGGGAGATTCCCTAGCCACAGTGCTTCTACATCTGCATTGCTTGCTGTTTGGGGTTTTAGGCTGGATTTCTGTATAGCACTTTGTGACATCTGCTGATGTAAAAAGGGCTTGAAATACAGTTGATTGACTGATTGATGAATCACAGTTAACCTCTCTTGGGTAGGGGGCAGTATTTTAATTTTGGATGAATGCTGTGCCCATTGTAAACTGCTTGTTATTCAGGCCCAGAAGCTAGGATATGCATATGCATGGTAGTATTGGATAGAAAACTCTCGAAAGTTTCCGAAACTGTTAAAATAATGTCTGTGAGTATAACATAATTGATATGGCAGGCGAAAACCTGAGGAAAATCCATCCAGAAAGTGGCATTCTTATGAATTGAGTGTTTTTCCATTGAAAGACTATCCACAATATAAATGAATGGGACCTAGGTTGCAGTTCCTATGGCTTCCACTAGATGTCAACAGTCTTTAGACATTGTTTCAGGCTTTTATGCTTTATAATGAGTAAGAATGACAACATTATCTGAGTGGTCGGTTGAATGAACCAGAGATTTTTGTTCGCACGACCGGGAGCGAGCCCTCTGTTCTTTTTCCTTTGTATTGAATACGCTATTGTCCGGTTGAAATATTATTGATTATAAAGACAATAGACAATAGAGGATTAATAAAAAAACATGACATGTTTCAACGAACTTTACTGGTACTATTTGGATCTATTCGTCTGCCTGTTGTGACCGCCTTTGAGCCAGTGGATTACTGAACAAAACGATTTACGAATGTTTATTATGAGTATTTCTATACTTTGAATTTCGCACTCTGCAATTTCACTGGATGCTACCATCCCACCTGCCCATAGTTTTAATACTGATGCACAGAAGAATATGAGAAATACTTCAGCTCAGATAACAATGTTTTGATTTTTGTTTTATAATTTCAAAGAGAAAATGGAAAAAAAGCTTCAGAAGTCCAAAGCGGGGTTCTCTGTCCATCGTGCAGATAGGAAGAAAGAACTCCCTTGTTTCATGATTAACAACTCATTTTGTGATTGTGGTAAAGTACAGGAACTCAAGTCCTTTTGACTCACCATAAAATGTCAACCGCATTACCTCCCGAGAGAATTTTCTTCGGTCATCGTCTCTGATGTGTATATCCCCCCACACCCAAGCCGCCACCGTGACAGCTCTCAAGGAACTACAAATCAAATCAAATCAAATTGTATTTGTCACATACACATGGTTAGCAGATGTTAATGCGAGTGTAGTGAAATGCTTTTGCTTCTAGTTCTGACAATGCAGTAATAACCAACGAGTAATCTAACCTAACAATTTCACAACAATTACCTTACCTTACAAGTGTAAAATAATGAAAAAGAATATGTACATTAAAAAATATATGAATGAGTGATGGTATAGAACAGCATAGGCAAGATGCAGTAGATGGTATAGAATGCAGTATATACATATGATATGAGTAATGTAGGGTATGTAAACATATAAAAGTGGCATTGTTTAAAGTGGCTAGTGATACATTACATCAAGATGGCAAGATGCAGTAGATGGTATAGAATACAGTATATACATTTGAGAAGAGTAATGTAGGGTAGGTAAACATTATATGAAGTGGCATTGTTAAAAGTGGCTAGTGATACATTACATCGAGATGGCAAGATGCAGTAGATGGTATAGAGTTCAGTATACATATGAGATGAGTAATGTAGGGTATGTAAACATTATATGAAGTGGCATTGTTTAAAGTGGCAAGTGATACATTTATTACATCAATTCTTCCAATATTAAAGTGGCTGAACTTGAGTCAGTATGTTGGCAGCAGCCACTCAATGTTAGTGATGGCTGTTTTTCAGTCTCTCGGCCCCTGCTTTGATGCACCTGTACTGACCTCACCTTCTGGATGATAGCGGGGTGAACAGGCAGTGGCTCGGGTGGTTGTTGTCCTTGATGCTCTTTTTGGCCTTCCTGTCACATCATTGTGGTGTAGGTGTCCTGGAGGGCAGGTAGTTTTCCACCGGTGATGCGTTGTGCAGACCTCACTACCCTCTGGAGAGCCTTACGTTTATGGGCGGAGCAGTTGCCGTACCAGGCGGTGATACAGCCCGACAGGATGCTCTCGATTGTGCCTCTGTAAAAGTTTGTGAGTGTTTTTGGTGACAAGACAAATTCCTTCAGCCTCCTGAGGTTGAAGAGGCGCTGCTGCGCCTTCTTCACCACGCTGTCTGTGTGGGTGGACCATTACAGTTTGTCCGTGATGTGTACGCTGAGGAACTTAAAACTTTCTACCCTCTCCACTACTGTCCTGTTGATGTGGATAGGGGGGTGCTCCCTCTGCTGTTTCCTGAAGTCCATGATCATCTCCTTTGTTTTGTTGACATTGAGTGTGAGGTTATTTTCCTGACACCACACTCTGAGGGCTCTCACTTCCTCCCTCGTTGTTGTTGGTAATCAAGCTTACCACTGTAGTGTCGTCTGCAAACTTGATGATTGAGTTGGAGGAGTGCATGGCCACGCAGTCGTGGGTGAACAGGGAGTCCAGGAGAGGGCTGAGAACGTGTGGGGCCCCAGTGTTGAAGATCAGCGGGGTGGAGATGTTGTTACCTGCCCTCACCACCTGCGGAAGGAAGTCAAGGACCCAGTTGCACAGGGTAGAGTCGAGACCCAGGGTCTCGAGCTTGATGAAGACGTTGGAGGGTACTATGGTGTTAAATGCTGAGCTGTAGTCGGTGAACAGCATTGTCACATAGGTACTCCTCTTGTCCAGATGGGTTAGGGCAGTGTGCGGTGTATTTGTGATTGCATCGTCTGTGGACCTATTGGGGAAGTAAGCACATTGGAGTGGGCCTAGGGTGTCAGGTTGGATGGAGGTGATATGGTCCTTGACTAGTCTCTCAAGAAACTTCATGATGATGGAAGTGAGTGCTACGGGGCAATAGACATTTAGCTCAGTTACCTTAGCTTTCTTGCGAACAGGAACAATGGTGGCCCTCTTGAAGCATGTGGGGACAGCAGACTGGAGTAAGGATTGATTGAATATGTCCGTAAACACACAAGCCAGCTGGTCTGCACATGCTCTGAGGACGCGGCTGGGGATGACGTCTGGGCCTGCAGCCTTGCGAGGGTTGATACCTTTAAATGTTTTGCTCACGTCGGCTGCAGTGAAGGTTGTACACTGGTTTTGGTAGAGGGCCATGTCAGTGGCAAAGAACCTTCAAGCGAGCAAAGAAGGTTTTTTAGTCCTTCTGGGAGTAAGACATCCTGTTCCGCGACGGGGGTGGTTTTCCTTTTATAGTTTGTGATTGACTGTAGACCCTGCCACATACCTCTCGTGTCTGAGCCGTTGAATTGTGACTCTACGGGGCCTCCCGGGTGGCGCAGTGGTTAAGGGCGCTGTACTGCAGCGCCAGCTGTGCCATCAGAGTCCCTGGGTTCGCGCCCAGGCTCTGTCGTAACCGGCTGTGACCGGGAGGTCCGTGGGGCGACGCACAATTGGCCTAGCGTCGCCCGGGTTAGGGAGGGCTTGGTTGGTAGGGGTGTCCTTGTCTCATAGCGCACCAGCGACTCCTGTGGCGGGCTGGGCGCAGTGTGCGCTAACCAAGGTGGCCAGGTGCACGGTGTTTCCTCCGGCGCATTGGTGCGGCTGGCTTCCGGGTTGGATGCGTGCTGTGTTAAGAAGCAGTGCGGCTTGGTTGGGTTGTGTATCGGAGGACGCATGACTTTCAACCTTCGTCTCTCCCGAGCCCGTACGGGAGTTGTAGCGATGAGACAAGATAGTAGCTACTTCAACAATTGGATACCACGAAATTGGGGAGAAAAAGGGGTAAAATTCAAAAAAAAAATAATAATAATAAGAAATTGTGACTCTACTTTGTCTCTATACTGACGCTTAGCTTGTTTGATTGCCTTGCGGAGGGAATAGCTACACTCTTTGTATTCGGTCATGTTTCCGGTCACCTTGCCCAGATTAAAAGCAGTGGTTCGCGCTTTCAGTTTTGCGCGAATGCTGCCAGGTTCCACTGCCAGGTTCCACATCCACGGTTTCTGGTTTGGGAATGTTTTTAATAGATGCTCTGGGTACGACATCGCCGATCCACTTGCTAATAAACCCGCTCACCGAATCAGCGTATTCATCATCGTTGTTGTTCGCCGCAATGCGGAACATATCCCAGTCCACGTGATCGAAGCAATCTTGAAGCGTGGAATCAGATTGGTCGGACCAGCATTGAACAGACCTGAGCGAGGGAGCTTCCGGTTTTAGTTTATGTCTATAGGCTGGAAGCAACCAAATGGAGTCGTTTGTCAGCTTTTCCGAAAGGAGGGCAGGGGAGGGCCTTATATGCTTCGCGGAATTTAGAATTACAATGATCTAGGGTTTTGCCAGCCCTGGTTGCGCAATTGATATGCTGATAGAATTTAGGGAGCCTTGTTTTCAGATTAGCCTTGTTAAAATCCCCAGCTACAATGAATGCAGCCTCAGGATATGTGGTTTTCAGTTTACATAGAGTTAAATGAAGTTCGTTCAGGGCCATCGATGTGTCTACTTGGGAGGAATATATGCGGCTGTGATTATAGTCAAGGAGATTTCTCTAGGTAGATAATGCTGTAGGCATTTGATTGTGAGGAATTCTAAGTCAGGTGAACAGAAGGACTTGAGTTCCTGTATGTTGTTATGATCACACCACCTCTCGTTAATCATAAGGCATACACCCCCGCCCTTCTTCTTACTAGAAAGATTGTTTCTGTCGGCGCGATGCGTGAAGAAACCAGCTGGCTGTTCCGACTCCGATAGCGTGTCTCGAGTGAGCCATGTTTCCGTGAAACAAAGAACGTTACAGTCTCCGATGTCTCTCTGGAAGGCTACCCTTGCACGGATTTCGTCTACCTTGTTGTCAAGAGACTGGACATTGGCGAGTAGTATGCTCGGGAGCAGTGCGCGATGTTTCCGTCTACGGAGTCTGACCAGAGGACTGCTCCGTCTGCCCCTTCTACAGCGTCGTTGTTTTGGATCGTCGGCTGGGATCCGATCCATTGTCCTGGGTGGTGGGCAAAACAGAGGATCCGCTTTGGGAAAGTCGTATTCCTGGTCATAATGTTGGTGAGTTGACGTTGCTCTCATATCCAATAGTTCCTCCCGACTGTATGTAATAAATCCTAAGATTACCTGGGGTAACAATGTAAGTTGTTAAATAACACATAAAAAACAATACACTGTACTTTGTGCAAACTGGAGACCTCATATTCTGAGGCTGCATTTCATCTTTAATCCCTTTGAAGATTTAATTTTAAATTGTGCGAGGGTTGTGTAGACTTTCACAATTTTTTGTGTTGTATTGTCACCAAGAATACTTAGCCTACCTATTTTAGAATATTGGATGGCTTATCTTAAGTGTAGCCATATGAGACTGGTTTAGCCTTTCACGATTAAATCACAAACTCACAGACACGTACAAGAACATGCCCTTTCCAGCTTTCAAAATGGCTGTCTTCGTCTTGTTGTCTCTCTATCTTGCCTGGGTTAAACATACTCTTACATCATGACATAGATGTCATGGCAACCATACTTCCTCCTGCTCCCGAGCAGCGCTCCAGGCCTTTTCTCTCCGTTCCCTCTCTATTTCTTTTTCTCTCCCTCTCTCCCTCTCTCACCCCTTTTCACTGAATGAACATCACAATCAATCATTTCCTCTATACACATTTATTTCATCCATGACTTTACAAATCTTTATCATTAACAACGTTTTGTTAATTCATCATTATACACTCCTACACTAAATGATTTGCACATTTTTCTCAAAGTAAATCGCATGAAAGCAACAAAATAAAACAACAAAAATGGAGGCAAAAAGCCCTCAAAAATCTTGGGACACAAAGAGTGATTCAAAACGGTTGCCTCTTACTGAAAAGGCATGACAAATGTACTGTCACAATACCCACACAAAACCACACATAGAAGTGATTTGCCTACGAAAGAAAAATTCAGCATGAAGATGAACATGTAATCACTTAGATGTGTGGAGCAATCGGCACTATGGGAACTGGATCAGTACGGAGACACAGAGCTCCTGGCCAGAGACACATGCATTCATTACCCTCCATCCCACATACAATCATACAAGTTATTTTTATTAATTGTGCATTTATTTTCATGTTATTATTTTTCTATTTGTCTATTATTTCTAATATTTTTTCACTGCTTTGTTGGGAAGGGCCCGTAAGTAATCATTTCACTGTTCATATACACTTGTGGTTTACAAAGCATGTGACGAATAACATTTTATTTGATTTGATCCCTCCATCTGGTGCACATAAAAGGGAAAGCCACAGAAACAAGATGGCCTCCGCTCCTTTGTTACAAAGGAACCCAGAGAATTACAATCCAGAGCTGTTCTTGGAGTTCTACTGTACTGCCATTTCTGTAATATCTGTGTGTCCTGGTCATTTGTAATAGTTTAGTCAGTGAGGGAGGCAGTCACTCCTCAGGGTTGTAGATTGGTTGTTATGTTGGCAATTGTTAATGGGTGCCTGGACAATGCACAGACCTTTGATGGAGCAGGTGTTCAAAGTCAAATAAAAAATCTACCTTAATTCCATTCATACATTTCTACTGCTCCTGTAGCCAGACTAAATGTTTTTTTCATTTTACAAAAAAACCCAGAAAGGGAGTTAGAAAGAATCACTACTTCTTTGCGTGCCTAGAATCACTCCTTTGGTGGGTAGTCTATATCAGCTGATCATCGCTAATGTACTCTCTTAGAAGTAAAGGTGCCTGGAAGAACCATTTGGGTTGCCACACCGGCGGAACCTTTCCAGTTGAAAAGGGTCTTCAAGGAACTCTTGTGTTAAAGGTTCAAGCCAGAACCGTTTTATGTTGGGGGGGGGGGGGGGGGGGTGTTCAATTATGAACCTTTTGAATAATATATTGTGGAGGTGGCAACCTATCAGATTGGAGGCATGGCTTATTGGAAGCGTGGCTTTCAGATATATATTTTGGGCCACCCTTTAGCATAAATATAATTCCTGTTTATCATGTTAATAAGTTTGTACACTGCAAATATTTATGCATATTACATATTGTAATATAAAATTATAACAGGTTGGAAGCTTGTGCATTTGACGAGGACAAGCTCAGCAACGCACTGTTCCGGTGGCAGAGGACTTTTTTTCAAGATTAATGAGTTCATGAGAAATGATCTACTTTTATACGAAATTCATTGCATTTAACGTTACAAGTGAGAAAAAATTAACTCGTTTTTAAAAACACCACCAACCAAAAGGACACATCTTTCATAGGAGGGGAAAAGGGCAGGTGTTCCAGCACTCCTAGGGCTCTATCTGTTAGGTGCCATTGGATGATATTCATCACAGTTTAATGCATTACTACACAATGCTAGGTCATTGTAGACTGCACGCTTCTGTCAATATAGTATGAAGTGAATTATATGGTACAATTCATGTGAACCCCAACATCCAAATGTTCTATACAATCCTGTGTGCTATCCAACATGACTTACTCATGTATACAGACCATGTTAATTGACATCATAATAAAGGTATTTAAAATGCACAGTCTTGAATACTGTACATGAAGTTGATTCATACAATATCCACTCTACTGCAAATGCTCTATCACAACTGAACACCCCCTTAAATTCTGCATTTGATTAAATAACTCAAATATGGCAGCTTTTCTTTAATCATTAAAGGGCATGTGCATGCCAAAACGATGATTGAGCACTATTTCTAAGCCATTTGGAAAACACGCATACATTATTTACAGAAGCAAAAAATAATAATAATATCCAAACAGCACAAATTTAAATAGTAATATTGTGTTTTCTTGGAAAAACAAAATAAAACCGCAATCCACAGGAAACAAGTGAAATATACACAAGGTTAATATCAAAAGAAACGACATCAGTGGGCCACAACATCTCACATTTATCCATCATCAGAAACAATATGAATCCCATGAACATCGAGCCAAATTATCCACCCATGTCTGTTTAGTTTTCACATTTCTGTGAGTGTGTGTGTCTATTTTCCAACCCAATGCCTCAAAAGCTTTGAGTAACACAGTATCAACAATGTCCTTCAAACCTGAATCCCCTATTGAACTTGGAGGGCATCCAAGCTCCCCCATCCCCCACCTTTAAAACTCACACCCATA
Source organism: Oncorhynchus mykiss (assembly GCF_013265735.2). Lineage (NCBI taxonomy): Eukaryota > Metazoa > Chordata > Actinopteri > Salmoniformes > Salmonidae > Oncorhynchus > Oncorhynchus mykiss. The sequence goes on from NC_048565.1 coordinate 37,214,911, forward strand.
TCCCTGTGACTTTATGAACCCACTTTATCGCTCCCCACAAACACACACACACACACACACACACACACACGCACACGCACACGCACACGCACACACACACACACACACACACACACACACACACACACACACACACACACACACACACACACACCTTCAACATCTCCACTTAGAGCAACACATACATCAGGCTTTAGATCAGGGATGCCATTGTCAACCTCCAGTTATCCAGGGTCTGCAGGGTTCATTTCCACCTGGCACTCAAATGTTTTATTAATGTTACCTATTGGCTAGAGAAGCCAGTATGATTTTCTCAGATTTAGATTAGACCCTGATTGAAAGGCAGGGGTGAATATCAACAGGTGTGTATCTCTGTGTCTTTCCAGAAGCCTGGGTTGACACCCCTGCTGTTGAAAATTATCCCATTCTAACCACCGTGACATAGGAAGCTATAAAGCATAATTTTGCTCCTCTTGGTTTTAAGGGACTATCTAGCTCATCTGACAGACAGGGAAAGGGTCGGTCCAGTTTCAGATGTTGTACCTTAGTAAAAAAGTAGGTGGGGCAAACCAGGCATGCTCACCAGAATAAAACAACAAACAGAATCAATACAGCATTACCCACCACTTCCATTTACAAAGCACCCACCCCAACCCCAGCTGGTATGTTCAGCGTGTCTGTCTGGTTGGTACCAGGCCAAAGTGTCCGTCTCCATCCCACCCAGCCTCTCTCTAGTCCTGCCCCAGTGTCATGACCAACATAGCTATTCTTCTCTCTCTCTCTCTCTCTCTCTCTCTCTCTCTCTCTCTCTCTCACTCACTCACTCGCTCACTCACCCACACACTCTCTGTCTCCCTGTCTCTCCTCCTCCTCTACTCTCTCACGCTAGCTGTTCTTTCTCTGGGGACTCCTCCAGTGTGATGGCGGTGAACTCCTCCTTGTTTCCGTTTTCCTGGATCTTCTCTTTATTCATCAGGGTCACCATCTCCTGCTCTCTCTCCTGGGCGCGGGAGCTAGCCACTGACGCCGCCGCACCGTTACCCTCATTCCCATCCTTATTGGTGATCATCAGGGTCTCCTGCTTACCGCACCAGCTAACAGACAGAAAGAGGGAACAGTGTACACATTAGGTTGCTGTTACCAGCTAACAGAGAGAGAGATTTTTCGACCAGAATTCGGACTGGTGAAGTGAGACCTACCTCTTATACTTGACCACAACAAAACACGTGAGGAGAATAGCAACCAGTGCCACAAGCACTCCCACAATGACCAGCCAATCTGCATAGAGGAACATAATGATAAAAGTTGAATGATGTGTAGCAAATGTCTCTTAATTTGTACCCTTATACAATGTGATTTGAAAAGCGCTATATAAATGTCATTATTTTCTCCATTATTAATCCATTAAACCATATAATCCATTAAAATGACATTAACATTATTACATGGATCACTAATATCATGTACAATAATAGTATTATTACTACTAGTAGAGCAGGGATTGGTAACTTTGATAGAGGGGGGGTTACAAAAGATCTGACCTCATCATGAGGGGCCGCAGTTGTGCCGCTGCCGCCAACCCCCCATTACTCATTTTACCATGGGTGGAGAGGAAAGTTAGCTGTTTTTAATATGATATCAGAGTGAGAATAACTAACAAAATCAATGGAGGCCCCCCAGGCGGTAATCCAACCTTGATAACTACAAGTTTAGATTGCTGGCCCCTAAACTAATGTTAGCTGACATGGGCTAATTAAGTGACTATCAGTGACTGACATAACAAGAGGAAAACTGCTGATGCACAACGCACATTTCAAAATTGCACCTTGTGTGGTCTACTAATCAAACTCGCAACAGGAAGTTGAGACCCCGACGGAGTAAAACAATATGAGGGCCTTCGAAAGGTGGGCGGTGGGCCGCATGCCCATCCATGTAGTAGCGTTATTAGGGGTAGCGGGCTACTCACTGGGTGTGCTACTGATCTCCTGCCCAGCTGGAGTAGGGTCTGCTCCCATACCTGGATTCATCTTCCCATTAGGAATGGGCTGCGTGGAGGCTTTATGGGGTTATATAACAGGGAGAGACAGTGTTAAACAAACATCTCTAACGCCTCACACATAGTTTACACATAGATGCAAACTTGTGGAATCATGTGATGAATATAATCATTTGATGACCAGGAATCATTTGCTACTACAGGGCTGATTTATTAGCTGTGGAGTGCACAGAACATACTAAGGAATGCAGAACTGTTCCTTTGGGGCAGAGTTGGAACCTGGGAGTGAATGCCAACATTTCATTGAAAAGTGATTTGTCTATGTAAACCAGAAGTAAAATCTTGAGTAATTTGGTCACCTGCGTGAATCTGTTCATGGAATATTATAACGTGATTTATGAATTATTGATGAGTAAGTGACATTGTGCCAAGTGTAATAAAGAGAGAAATGTAATAAACTGCCCATAACTTTAACCAGTCACAGAACAGGTTGTGATTTTTGATCTGAGATTCTCTCTCATAGGGTAAATCAATGTCACCTTATTCCTCACACAGGGCTCTCGTGGAAAGGTAGTGCATGATTTGGTTGAATGGGCAGCTATTCCCCATAGCAATAGACCTATGTCCTCTACCGGATCAACCCCCATGTCCACCCTTCCTACTGTCGTCTTCTCTACCACTTAGAAACTGTCTCAAAATACAGAAAAAAATGCAATAATAAGAATCCAACCATAATGTGATACATAATGAAAGCTAGTGAGGCAGCAGATGTTATTTTATAACCCAACCTGGATTTCACTATTCAGGATGAATATATAGCTCAGTGGTGCACGGCAGTACCATAAATAGTTTACATTAAACCATTTATGCATTTATGCAGAGAGAGGTCACATAAAGCATTGATAATTTGAGACAGTGCAGACAAAGAGTTGTGAGGAAGAGTCATTCTGTGGCACTGTCAGTAGTTTAGCAGTGCTCCTCTCTTTCCCCCTCTCCCTTATCTGGTCACAACAGGGGGAGCCCTCTTCAAACCAACTCCTCAGAGGACACGCACAGAAAAACAAACTTTCAAGTCTCTGTGGAATATGTTTTCATGAATCTGAGTGTAATCAAAACACAGCTCTACCGTTTTGATTTTAGCTTCTTATTTCAGCAACCAGAGCTGACTATGTAAATACAAATGATTCCTTGCACTTGAACATTTTTCTATAAAGTGGGTTATAGCTTTTATAACTATTACCATTTGTCTTATATAACACTAAATGCCCAAACATAGTGAGCTACAAACAACAGTGGATATTGAAGTGAGAGTTCTGAGTTTTAATCCACAATCCTTTTCACACCCCAACACCAGGGGGCGAGGTTAGTTCTCTAACTTTCCAGAGTCGGACTAGACTTGTGTGTGGGTGGTCGGCTATCTGTTACAAGAATCCTTCTCTAAGTTCTCAGAGGCAGCACTTCCAAGAAAATGTTAGGGATAGTTCTAAATGTCAAAAAGTCATTCAGTTTCAATAGGTAAATATGGTGTTAGTTCTGCTCTTCACTTTTTTAATATCAACTTTTAACATCTCAGCTGAGAAGACTGTATTAGAGATTGCATGACAGAAGTTTTGAGGAGAATGACGAACATGCATATGTGCAGTATATTTAGAGATTCATATGATTAAATGAATCACCTTCAAAGCACTAAATGTTTGAGTCGCCTTGGAAACAGTAGGGAAGTGCAGTAGGGACAGAGAAGAGAAGTGATATTATAGTGATGTGTTTTAGTGACTCTGGCTAGACCAGTTCTTACATGGCGTTGATTAATAACACAACTGTTCCGTCCAGTAGAACTGAAGATATTTAGTTGATACATCTGTAAAAGTCTTTTACAACTTTTAGGATATATATTTTTTCTTATATAGATTAATGTTATAGTATTAAAGGTTTCATCGTGGAGATTTGTCTGATTTGGTGTTTTTTTGTTGGAATAAAAGTCAGCAAAATGTATTTATATTAGGCTAAATGTGCTATTTGAAATTGTCTTATAGTGTGTCTTTAGTTTAGGCTTCCTATCCACAGCCCACCACTTTTCTCTCTCTGAGGTGTCACCAGGTGTCTAAAGAAGAACATCTTACTGTATATTAATATTTAAGTTTTAATGTCACGTGCACAAGTACAGTGAAATGCCTTTTTTGCTAGCTCTAAACCCAACAATGCAGTAACCAATATCAACGTAGCACTAAAAATAGCATAAGGTATTCACACAAACTCACTGCTCTCTCACAGGTGATAACACTGACTGGACAAAGGTTGCTGATTCAACATTTTGCCAGAAGCAATGCATTAATGTACCTAAGGACATTCTACCCTTTGAAAATTCTGCACTTGAGTATTGAAACTGATTATTTTTAGGCTCAGGGGAAGCTTTGTGGTGTTAAGCTGTCATCCTGTCACAGCAATCCTATGACAAACATCCTATGACAAACATGTTTTATAAATGTTATGTTTTACTGTTCTGACATTAGATTATTTACTTGAGATGTATTTGTATTTTAAAGGGTGCTATTTTATTGAAATAAATTGTAATCATTTTCTTCAAGATACCAAACTGAACGACGAAGCAAAAAACAGCATTCTGTATGCAATGTTATGTATGTTACAAACAGTCATTCCTTACCTCCTACCTCCACCTCCTTCTCCTGTAAATCCTCCTCTCTGGCCCGGCCCTGTGGTTCTCCTGGCTCTTTAACAGATGGTGCCATAGAAGAGGCCCCCTCCTCATCTGAGCCAGAAGGCAACATTCCAGACACAGTGGTTTCTTCCATCTCAGTGACCACCACCCCAGGGTGCTCAGTGGGGCTGGCTTTCTGGGTCCCATTCCCCTCAACCGTCATTCCTATGCTAAGGCTTTCTGTGGCTGCCCCCTCTGAAGCATAACTCTCAGCCCATGCTGTTGACTTTACTTGGCTGGCCTCAGTGGGTGCAGGCTGGTCTGTGTCCAATGCTTCCATTACTTCAGTGGTGCTCTTTGCTCCCTTTTCTCCAGGGGCGGAGGTGGTGTCCTGGGTGTCAGGCTCGGAGTTGATGGTGGTCTCCGGCTGGGCTCCATCCTCAGGGCCTGTGGCCTCACCTTTGTGAAAAACAGACCAAAGATATTCAGTACCAGTCAAACGCTTGGACACACCGACTCATTCAAGGGTTTTACTTAATTTGTACTATTTTCTACATTGCAGAATAATAGTGAAGACATCAAAACTATGAAATAACACATATGGAATCATGGACTAACCAAAAAAGTGTTAAACAAATCAAAAGATATTTCATATTTTAGATTCTTCAAAGTAGCCACTGTTTGCCTTGATGACAGCTTTGCACACTCTTGGCATTCTCTCAGACATCCTAGTTGTGAATATCTGAGGAAATCCGTTCTGCCAAAATTCCAGAGGAAGATAGTGTAGGCCCTGTCCAGGGGCCATACTTGTACATCAAGCTGCCATATGCTACAGAATCAGGACATAGGCTCCTGCCCGAATGGGCCGTTCTGGCTTAGATAATGCTTAGTTGTCCAAGGCTTACTTACTACTAGATAGTGAGCAAAAAGACAAATTCAACTCCATTTTCAACTAATCAGATGTTGATGTTGCCAATTAATTTAATGATTACTTCATTGGCAAAGTGGGCAAACTTTGCCAATGAAATGCCAACAACAAAAGCATTGTAAGTTTGAATTTAGTAAAGTTAGTGTGGGAGAGGAGGAAAAAGTATTGTTATCGATCTGTAATGGCAAACCTCCTGGCATTGACAACTTAGATGGAAAGCTACTGAGGATGGTAGCTGACTCTATAGCCACGCTTATCTGTCATATATTTTATCTGAGCCTAGAGGAAAGTATTTGTCCTCAGACCTGGAGGGAAGCCAAAGTCATTCCGCTACTAAAGAGTGGTAAAGCGGCCTTTACTGGTACTAACTGCAGACCTATCGGCTTGCTGACAGCTCTTAGCAAACTGTTAAAAGTACAGTGCTATTTCTCTGTAAACAAATGAACAGCAGACATTCAGCATGCTTATAGAGAAGGGCACTCGACATGTACTGCACTGACACAAATTACTAATGATTGGTTGAAAAAAATTGATAATAAGAAGATTGTGGGAGTTGTACAGTTAGATTGCAGTGCATACTTTGATATTATTGATCATAACCTGTTGTTGAGAGAATGTATGTGTTATGGCTTTTCAACCTCTGCCATATCGTGGATTCAGAGCTATCTATCTAATAGAACTCAGAGGGTTTTCTTTAATGGAAGCGTCTCTAATGTCAAACATGTAAAGTGTTGTGTACCACAGGGCAGTTCTCTAGGCTCTCTACTCTTTTCTATTTCTACCAATGAACTGCCACTGGCAATAAACAATGCATGTGTGTCCATGTATGCTGATGATTCAACCATGTACACATCAGCAACCACAGCTAATGCAACCACATCCAATGAAGTCACTGAAAACCTTTACAAAGAGTTGCAGTTTGTTATGGAATGGGTGGCCAAAATAAACTGGTCTTGAACATCTCTAAAACTAAGAGCATTATATTTGGTACAAATCATTCCCTAAGTTCCAGACCTCAGCTGAATCTGGTAATGAATGGTGTGGCTGTTGAACAAGTTGAGCAGACTAAATGACTTGGTGTTTCCTTAGATTGTAAACTGTCATGGTCAAAACATATAGGTTCAATGGTTGTAAAGATGGGGAGAGGTATGTCTGTACTAAAGAGATGCTGTGCTTTTTTGACACCACACTCGACAAAGTCCTGCAGGCTCTAGTTTTATCTCATCTGTTTTATTGTCCAGTCATATGGTCAAGTGCTGCAAAGAAAGACCTAGTTAAGCTGCAGCTGGCCCTGAACAGAGCGACACGTCGAGCTCTTCATTGTAATCAGAGGGCTAATATTAATACTATGCATGCCAGGTGCTCTTGGCTAAGAGTTGAGGAAAGACTGACTGAGTCACTTCTTGTTTTTATAAGAAAGATTACTGTGTTTGGAAATTCCAAATTGTTTGCATAGTCAACTTATACACAGCACTGATACACCCACTTACCCCACCAGCCACTTACCCCAGGTCCAGAACACATTCAAGGAAACCTACAGTATTATACAGACGTGAACAGCAAACCTGGTTTCAAAAAACAAGTAAAGCAACAGCTCATGGCACAATGCCTCTCCCCCATGTGACCTACTTGTTGTGTTCATATACAGTATGTGTAACTGATATACGCGCACACACACTACATGTTCAATTGTAATGTATTTTCGTTATTTCGTTACGTGTCGGACAGTAGCTGTCGCTAATGGGGATCCTAATAAATCAAAGTGTAGCTGCGGAATGGCATACTGTATGAAATACAGAGGAGACGGAAAAGGTTATGATTTTGATGATGTGACTCGTGAAAAAGACAGGACTGACCTGCAGCATCTGTCACCTGAACACTCTCTGGTCCTGTGGAATCAGGGTTGATGGCCGCATCACAGTTCTTGTCAGCCAACTCTGTCAAAAACAGAAGTTTGGATCAGGGATGAGGAACAAAGCACAAATGTGTAATTATCTTCAGCACATGTTATAGTCCAAGTTCTGAGGATGGGAAGAGTCATTAAGATTTATGTGTGTTTTAAGGGATCATTGTGCCAAAACTAGGCCCGGTTTTCGGAAGACACATACATTTCCCAAATCACCACATAGGGTGCGTTGTTGGAGCACGTGTCGATACTGGTAGGATCGGGAGAAAGACAGCGCTAATCTTGGATGAGCTTTCTCCATTCAAATCTTAGCATAACATTGGAATTATTCCACAATACTGACGACGGATCAACTCCTAGAGAAATATTATCACCTATATGGCTGCTAATATTGATGCTTTTTCAATGTCACAGATTTGGGACATCATTGGTCACATTTGTTTTTCCACATCATGAAACATATACTGAAAAATTACAGACAATAGCCTACAATTATCAAAATAGAACTCGGTTGAACATGAAATAGATTTTAATATGAGTTAAATATGTAGGCCAATGTGCTATGTATCCAATAATGTATATATATTTTTTGATTGCAGTCATCTCGGTTTTAATTTGAAGCATATTTTTATCCTTTATTTGTTTGTAACAATTGCAAAGACTATTGGCATCTTTATATTTGTATGCCGAGTCAACGTCGTTCTGAAGTTATCAGCATTCACCGAGACAGATAAACATCTCAATTCTATGTTTCGCAGAGATCTTCTGTGTATAAATCACTCAAATAATGGAGGATAAAACAGAACAAAAATTCTGATAAAACTCCAGTTCCTCGTAATATAATGACAACTCTCAATAAAGATTGTTTAAAAAGAAGACCAGCTTTATACCATAATAAAACAAAGGGCAAAAAAGCATTTAATAACGCACTGTTCTATAAGTGGTCTGAGGCAGTTGGTAATTAATGAGTGTTTTCAAGTTCAACTTCATTGAGTAGCAATAGTTTTGAGAAACAGCTCTGAGAATTAATGATGCTCCTACAAAGGTTCTAACAATTATCTTAGCATTAACATACTTTTGGGAAACCAGGTCCTGGTCAATATGAGCTATGAAAAAATAAAAACTCACCTGATGCATTGAAACAGAAGGCATCAAAAGGTTTTTCCGGAGAGTCTTGATGGAAGAAGACTCCAGTCATGTTGTTGGCACAGTTAACATGAGCCTTTTGTCTGAGGATGGTGGTGCTTCCGTTGCTGATCCAACCATATCTACAATCAAATGGCAAATAGAATTTAAGATCCAATTGCTATAGTATGTTAGCCATTAGCTTGTAGCTTACACCACAGAATTATCAGCAATACTCAAGATGTATGTCAAATATAGGTAAAAAAGTATGTAGTTAAAGTAGAGGTGAAGCAAGATAACACAATACTTTTTATTTTTGGTGGGTGCTTGTACATGATCTAAATAGAAGATTAAATGTAAATTAAGTTAAACAATAATTTGTATTGACACAATAAATCAATACTGCTAGCAGTGTTTAAGTTGAGATAAGGAACACCATACAAGGCTCCGTAATCATACAATTTATTGACCATTACCGTTTTCCCTGCAAAACCCCCCTGAATCCGAAAGGTCCATGCTGGTCAGTGCTAGTCTGACTAGTCAAGCTGGTGATGCTGGTGACCAGCTCATGCTGGTATGCTGGTGATGTTGGTATGCTGGTGATGCTGGTATGCTGGTGACCAAGCTGGTCCATGCTGGTCAAGCATGGTCTAGTTGGTCAAGCTGGTCTGACAAGCATGGTAAAACCACGCCCAAGCATGGTAAAACCACGTCCCATCATTATCAAATTTCCCAGCATCCTCTATTGCAGTTAGATTTTTAGATGTTTTAAAATTCAATATCTGTGTTTTTGCATGTACATTGATTGATTCATCAATTGTACGCTACACAAATAAAAATTACATATTTGTTTCTAAACGAATCCAATCTGTTAGTTTGATTGATTGCACCGTTACTGAAATGGTTGTCCAGTTTAGATAGTCTCAATTAGTCATCATCCTAACCCTAGCATTCATCCTGAACACTTTCAATTGTTGGATATCCCCACTCTGTCTGGACACTAATAGGAATGAAACATCACTTTGTAAGCCAGCAAAATGTGACTTGCAGGCCTTTTGATGTGTAATATATTGTCTTAAATAATTAGGCACTTTGGTGTTGGTTTTTCTGGTGACCAGCTAGTACTGGTTATCAGCATATCAACTTCACCAGCATAAGTTGTACAGTTGCCATGGCACTCTATTGGCAGCCTAGGCAGAGAGCCCCTGTTTATTTTGTAAATATGAAAATATTTACAGTTTTTTTATTAATCAATTTACTTTGTTTTTGTTTTTGAATGCCACATTAGTATAGATTTAGTCTGGATCAACAAACAAAACATCCTTCCCAAGATTTAATTGCAAACCAGCTTTTGAAAGTTGGCAAGTAAATAATGCTAGCTACAAGCTGTTTTGATTTCAGTACATTGGCCTACATTGGGATGTTTCTACGGTCTCGATCCAAGAGTGGGACTACAATACAGTGACAAGTTGGCAGTGAGGAATTCATTGCTCAAGAGTATTTCTCTGAAGTTATGTGTTGACTGAATCCTGCATGTGGAGCTAAAATACAAACTGCATCTCATTCTACAAGTGTCCTACCACTACAGAGAAGACAGACGTGGAGACTCTTTGGGCTACCTGCCTGCCCCTGGACGACCTGATCTAACTGCTCAGCTCCTCCTGTTGACCACCTGCACCTCCCTCTGCTCAAATCTTGTGCTATTGACTGTCTCTCCATCTGTTGGAGGCGTGAAGTAACGCACTGAGAACTTCTGCATGTTCACATCCTTCATATTTTTTTAATTATGTTTGTTTTGTTTTTAAAGTGTTTTGAGATACGTGTATGTGCCGTGTACTGCAATTCAGCTTTAAGCTGCTAAGTATGGATGAAATGTTTTTTAAAAAATCACAACGAAGGCTGATTACCAGCAAAACCAGCACTAGTTACCATCATATGCTGGTCTATGCTTTTTTTCAGCAGGGGTGTTTTTGATTTAGAGAACGTCATTCAATGAGTGATAAGCCTACCACATTTTTTAAAACACTTACAGAAGGGATTCACAAGTATTTTCCAAAGGCCATACTAGTATACCACAACCATATGTCCGATACATACGTAGCTTGATTCTGGAACAGGACCAATAGTCTCAGGGAAACATCTAGCTGATCCCTTTCCTTTGAATCAGCTATTGTTAACCCTTTGATAAGGCAAGTCCTGGGGTTCCTAAGCGGAGGCTCAGTTGTCATGAAGATAGGTGTGTGACCTCACCTGCAGGTCTCTAGGCCATGGGCATGGGCCTCGATGACCTGTTCCCTGCTGGCAATGGTGATTCCCAGACTCTCACACAGCTTCTTGGCCAGATCCAAGGTCAATGAGTAGCGATCTGGTCCTTCCACGTGGAACACTCTGGCATGGCTGCAGCTACGCGATTTCACTGTAGCTGAGGGAAGGCGGAGAAGGTGGGAGAGAGGTTAGTTTTGAGGAAATTCACCTGTGAGACACTGTGACTGCATGGCGGCCATTTTGTTACTATGAATTTGAAAACTATCATATGTCGACTTCATCAAAAGACTGAAAGAGCACAAGGTGGAAGAAAGGTTACTTTTCAATATGTCTGAAAATAACTAGGCATTGCTCTTGTCAGGTTAGGTGGTCAGTTTCACACACCTAACTAGGCACAAGACCAACTGGTGACAAACAAAACAGATGGGTCAAACAAATTCATTTCCCACTGGCGTTTGCAATAAAGTTGGTATTCACAATCAAGTTTCCATCACAATTTTCCCTTTGCTCTTGGCAGGTCAGGTGGTCAGTTTCACACAACGTACTAGACACAAGATCAACTGATGACAAATAAAATAGATGGGTGAAACAAATTCATTTCCCAGTGGTATTTGCAATAAAATTAGAATTTTAATCACAATTTTGGGTTAACAAATGTATAACAGACATGAGAAACACACCACAGGGCACACAAATCAAATTGTATTGGTCACATACACATATTTGCAGATGTTATTGCGGGTGTAGCAAAATGCTTGTGTTTCTAGCTCCAACAGTGCAGAAATATCTAATAAGTAATATCTAATCATTTCACAACAATAGACACAATACACTGGTTGAATCAATGTTGTTTCCACATCATTTCAATTAAATTATGTTGAAGCAACGTGGAATAGACTTTGAATGACGTCTGTTCCCAGTAGGATTTAAAACCTCTTAAGGATCTGACCCTTTTTTTGAATTTTCATCTAAAATGACACACACAAATCTAACTGCCTGTATCTCATGACCTGAAGCAAGGATATGCATATTCTTGATATCATTTAAAATGAAACACTTTGAAGTTTGTGGAATTGTGAAATTAATGTAGGAGAATATAACACATTAGATCTGGTAAAAGATGATACAAAGAAAAAAGCATGCGTTTTTTTTCTTGTTTTTTTGTCCCATCATCTTTGAAATGCAAGAGGAAGGCCATAATGTATTATTCTAGGCCAGGCACAATTTTGATTTTGGCCACTAGACTACAGCAGTGTATGTGCAAAGTTTTAGATTGATCCAATGAATCATTGCATTTCTGTTCAAAATGTTGTATCAATACTGCCCAAATGTGCCTAATTGGTTTAATAATTAATAAGACATTTTCAAGTTCATAATTATGCACTCTCCTCAAACAATAGTATGATATATTTCCACTGTAATAGCTACTGTCAATTGGACAGTGCAGTTAGATTAACAAGAATTTAAGCTTTCTGCCCATATCAGCTATGTCTATGTCATGGGAAATGTTTTTCTTACTGACAACCTCATGCTAATCACATTAACCTATGTGTCATGTGTGCTCCCTCTCTAGCCTCTAGGTCACCAGGCTGCTCGTTATGGCGCACACCTGTCACCATCAACAGAACTGTATGAATAAGGCTTGAAATTACTTACATGATTTATAAATATAATCAAATTATAAAATGGCTAACTATAAGATTGCCTTCCTTAGAACTGTACAATATATACAGTATTTGTATGTTTAGTGTTAGAGAAAATGTGCACATTTTCTAAAGGTCTCTCTTGATCTGCCCCCACCACTGTGAGTCATACAGAGCTCGAGCTTGGCATCCTGAAATTGTTAGGAACTCGCCTTTCATTTTATATTAATCTTTCTATGAATCAATCTCTGAATGTGCTAGAAATCACTCTCTCCTGCTGCGCTACAATGTAAGGATTGCAGGTATGTACTTTGTCACTGGCTGATCGATATATAAGCAAAGATTTTACAGAACCACACAGGTCCTCTTAACAGGGAACTTTAGATGTTGCTTGATACTGCTTTTATATAAAACAGATTACATTTCTACTTGTAAAGTAATGGAACTGAATACTTCGTTACACTTTGTTGAATAGTCTTGGTAAATACTTATGAACCCAGTAGTTATTTCTTCTAGTCTATAACTCAACAGTAACTGACAAAGATGGGATCAGTGGGGACCTTACTGCAGCTCTGGCATACAAGTATTTACCCAGGACTAACATTACCGGAGTACCCTATTCATGGATTGCATGTTTCGTCACAATATTGCTTTGGACGTTTGTGTTGTTCTGAGCATTCTGATCAATGCATCATCAATGAGTGTATCACGATTTCCGCTGAAGTCGGCTCCTCTTCTTGTTCGGGCGGCGTTCGGCGATCGACGTCACCGGCTTTCTAGCCATCGCCTCTCCATTTTTCATATATCCATTTGTCTTGTCTTGTTTTCATACACACCTGGTTTTCATTTCCCCAATCAATCTACTTGTATTTAACCCTCTGTTTCCCATCATGTTTTGTGTGTAATTGTTTTCATGTCAAGTGATGTTCGTTAAGCGCTTTACTTTATTGTTCCGTTTTTTGAGCGCGTTTGTTTTGTTGTGCTCCCGGTTTGGAACTATAATAAAGTGTGCTTTATTTAATCATACTCTGCTCTCCTGCACCCGATTTCACCTTCATACACACCCTGACAGAGTGCCTATGAATATTTCATCAAAAGTGCGTTACAGTGGCTTGGAATTACAATGCCATTCAAAAGGGGTCAAATAATTTGTATGGAAAACTTTTTAAATAATTTTGATATCACCATATTGATTTTAGATGCAGTATAACTGTCACCCCCTGATATGTTTAATCTGTCTTGTCTCCACCCCCTACCAAGTATCTCCCATTTTTCACACATTATCCCCTGTGTATTTATACCTGCATTTTCTGTTTGTCTGTTTGTCTGCCAAATGGTCTTGTCCATCAAGTGGGGCCAGGGTCTTTCTCTGTGTTTGTTCCTATTTCTAGTTACAACCTGCTTTGCCTGTCCTGACCCTGAGCTTGCCTGCCGTCTCCCAGCTAGCAAATCAATCAGTTCCGGGGGGCCAGAACTGATTGAATCGGCCAGGAATCGGGTGAAGGACTCGGCCAGGAATCAAAACGAATGACTGCCCAGAATCGGCCCAAGTACATCTCAGTTTCTGTCTATCGGAATTCAGCCGACTTTGCCGGCATCTTGCCAGAATCCCCCCAGAAGCAGCCCAATATGTTTTTAAATAAATGTATACAAAATTACCCTATTTAGTTATTTTAAATATGACTAATATACATTTTATACATACAAATTATACCCATTCACAATTTTTTTATTGTATTTAGTTATTTATTTTTTACCCTCCTTTTGTCATATCCAATTGTCTTGTCCCATTGCTGCAACTCCCGTACGGCCTCGGGAGAGGCGAAGGTCGAGAGCCATGTGTCCTCCGAAACACAACCCAGCCAAGCCGCACTGCTTCTTGACACAGTGCACGCTTAAAACCTCTTTGGGCTGAGATCCCGCTAACGGGATTGATATGACAACAGCCAGTGAAAGTGCAGGGCGCCTAATTAAAATTCCTCAAACATACAAGTATGTTACACCATTTTAAAGATACACTTCTTGTTAATCCCACCACAGTGTCCGATTTCAAAAAGGCTTTACGACGAACGCAAACCAAACGATTATGTTAGTGGAGTGCCTGGTCACAGAAAAACACAGCCACCTCCTAACTCCACCTCCTAACTCCATGGGATTTGTCCATCCGGTTGGATAACCTGCTGGTCACCCGTGGACGTCCAGAGGGGGCTCTGTTGGTTCGATCATCCAGCAACCCCGCTCCGGTGCCCATGGAGTTAGGAGGTGCAGCGCATAGGGAGACGGGAGGAGGAGCCATCACGTGCGCCATCTGTGGCCGCAGAGGACACACGACCGGTCGGTGCCTTGTTGGTTCCTCTGGGAGTCAAGGCAACAGGCAGGGCACTCTGGCATCACCCCAGGTGAGTTTGCACCACACTCATCCAGAGTCCTCTGTTGATCAACTGTTTGTGCCTGTTTGTTTCCCTGAGGATTGGAAAACTGTCTTTGGATATGTCAGTGGATTTCTTAACAGATCTTCCTCACAGGGAAATACCACGATCCTGGTCGTTGTGGATAATTTTTCTAAGTCCAGTCGTCTCCTCCCTCTGCCTGGTCTCCCTATGGCCCTACAGACTGCGGAGGCCCTGTTTACCCATGTCTTCCAGCACTACGGGGTGCCTGAGGATATGGTGTCGGATCGGGGTCCCCAGTTCACGTCCAGAGTTTGGAGGGCGTTCATGGAAGGTCTGGGGGTCTCGATCAGCCATACCTCAGGTTTTCACCCCGAGAGTAACAGGCAGGTAGAGAGAGTCAACCAGGATGTCGGCAGGTTTCTGCGGTCCTATTTCCAGGACCGGCTGGGGGAGTGGGCAGCATTAGTGCCCTGAGCCGAGATGGCACAGAACTCGCTTCGCCATTCCTCCACTAACCTCTCCCCCTTTCAGTGTGTATTGGGGTACCAGCCGGTTCTGGCACCATGGCATCAGAGTCAGACCGATACTCCTGCAATGGACGACTGGTTTAGGCGCGCGGAGGAGACATGGGAGGCCGCTCGTGTCCATCTCCAGCGAGCCACGCGTCGTCAGAAAACCAGGGCGGACCGTCACCACAGTGACACCCCTGTGTTCGCACCGGGGGACCGGGTCTGGCTCTCGACCCTTAACCTGCCCCTCCACCTGCCCTGCCGGAAGTTGGGTCCTTGGTTTGTGGGGCCATTTAAAGTCCTGAGGAGGGTGAACGACATATGTTACAGATTACAACTTCCCCCTTATTATCGTATTAACGCCTCGTTCCATGTGTCTCTCCTCAGGCCGGTGGTGGCTGGTCCGCTCCAGGAATCTGAGGTACGGGAGGTCCCTCCTCCCCCTTTGGACATCGAGGGGGCCCCGGCGTACATCGTTCGCTCCATCCTGGATTCGAGGCATCGGGTGGGGAGCCTTCAGTACCTCGTGGAGTGGGAGGGGTACGGACCGGACCGGTTGAAGATATTTTGGGATCTTGAAGATTTATGTTAAAAACATCCTAAAGATTGATTCTACTCATCATCATCGTTTGACATGTTTCTACGGACTGTAACGGAACTTTGGACTTTGTCTGGACCTAGTGCTCGTGCCTCATGAAGATGGATTACTGGGCTGAACGCGCTAACAAAAACTTTATTGAAGAAATCAAACATTTATTGTGGAATTGGGATTCCTGGGAGTGCATTCTGATGAAGATCATCAAAAGTAAGTGAATATTTATAATGCTATTTTTGACTAATGTTGACTCCAATATGGCGGATATTTATTTTGCTGGTTTGGTCTCTGAGCGCCGTACTCAGATTATTGCATGGTTTGCTTTTTCCATAAAGTTAAAAAAAAATCTGACACAGCGGTTGCATTAAGGAGAAGTCTATCTTTAATTCTGTGAATAACACATGTATCTTTTATCAATGTTTATTATGAGTATTTCTGGAAATTGATGTGGCTCTCTGCAAAATCACCAGATGTTTTGGAAGCAACACATTACTGAACGTAACCTGAGATTTTTGGATATAAATATGCACATTTTTATGCTTGCGCTTCTAGTTCCAACAGAGCAAACTGCTAAAGCAACACTCGAGTGGTTTAAGGGGAAACATGTAAATGTCTTGGAATGGCCTAGTCAAAGGCCAGACCTCAATCCAACTGAGAATCTGTGGTACTACTTAAAGATTGCTGTACACCAGCGGAACCCATCCAACTTGAAGGAGCTGGAGCAGTTTTACTTTGAAGAATGGGCAGAAATCCCAGTGGCTAGATGTGCCAAGCTTATAGAGACATACCCCAAGAGACTTTGCAGCTGTAATTGCTGAAAAAGGTGGCTCTACACAGTATTGACTTTGAGGGGTGAATAGTAATGTGCGCTCTCTCAAGTTTTCTGGTTTTTGTCTTACTTCTTGTTTGTTTCACAATAAAAAATATTTTGCATCTTCAAAGTGGTAGGCATGTTTTGTAAATCAAATGATGCAAACCCCCCAAAATGAATCTTAATTCCAGGTTGTAAGGCAACAAAATAGGAAAAATGCCAAGGGGGTGAATACTTTTGCAAGCCACTGTAGGCAGCAGCCTCTCTGTCTTAGTGATGGCTGTTTAGCAGTCTGATGGCCTTGAGAATGAAGCTATTTGTCAGTCTCTCGGTCCCTGCTTTGATGCACCTGTACTGACCTCGCCTTCTGGATGGTAGTGGGGTGAACAGGCAGTGACTCGGTTGGTTCTTGTCCTTGATGATCTTTTTGGCCTTCCTGTGACATCGGGTGCTGTAGCTGTCCTGGAGGGCAGATAGTTTGCCCCCGGTGATGCGTTTTGCATACACCACCGTCTGGAGAGCCCTGTGGTTGTGGGTGGTGCTGTTGCCATACCAGGCGGTGATACAGCCCGACAGGATGCTCTCAATTGCGCATCTGTAAAAGTTTGTGAGGGTTTTCGGTGAAAAGGTGAAAAACATTTCTGACTTTGAAAGGCTCTGTTCCTTTTGTGCCTTCTTCACCACACTGTCTGTGTGGGTGGACCATTTCAGTTTGTCTGTGACATGTATGCAGAGGAACTTAAAACTTTCCACCTTCTCCACTGCTGTCCCATCGATGTGGATAGGGGGGTGCTCCCTCTACTGTTTCCTGAAGTCCACGATCATCTCCTTTGTTTTGATGATATTGAGTATGAGGTTATTTTCCTGACACCACACAGGAGTCGCTAGTGTGCTATGGGACAAGGACATCCCTGCCACCCACCCCTAAACCGGACAACGCTGGGCTAATTGTGTGCCGCCCCATGGGTCTCCAGGTCGTGGCCGGCTACGACCGAGCCTGGACTCGAACCCAGAAACTCTAGTGGCACAGCTAGCACTGTGATGCGGTGCAGTGCCTTAGACCACTGCGCCACTCGGAAGGCCCGTCATCTACAAACTTGATGATCGAGTTGGAGGCGTGCATGGCCACACAGTCAGGGGTGAACAAGGACTACAGGAGGGGGCTGAGTACGCACCTTTGTGGGGCCCCAGTGTTGAAGATCAGTGAAGTGGAGATGTTGTTCCCTACCTTCACCACCTGGGGGTGGCCCGCCAGGAAGTCCAGGACCCAATTTACACAGGGTGGGGTTGAGACCCAGGGCCTCCAGCTTAATGATGAGCTTGGAGTGTACTATAAACTGAGGGATCAAGCCCTGAATGCAGTTTAAATCGAATCAAATCAAATGTTATTGGTTAGCAGATGTTAATGTGAGTGTAGTGAAATGCTTGTGCTTCTAGTTCTGACCATGCAGTAATATCGAACAAGCAATCTAACAATTTCACAACAACTACCTTATACACACAAGTGTAAAGGAAGGAATAAGAATTTGTACATATGGTTGAGGGATGGCCGACCAGCATAGGCAGGATGCTGTAGATGGTATAGAGTACAGTATATATATAGTGGGCTCCAAAATTACTGGCACCCCTGACTGGCAATGCACAAACAATGCTTAAAAAAATATAAACAATATAATTATGGAGATAATCTCAAAATACCAACATGTGAGAAATACTGTACTTTATTAATGTTTCAATGGAATGGAATGTCCTTGATGATCTTTTTGGCCTTTCTGTGACATCGGGTGGTGTAGGTGTCCTGGAGGGCAGGTAGTTTGCCTCCGGTGATGCGTTGTGCAGACCTCACTACCCTCTGGAGAGCCTTACGGTTGTGGGCGGAGTAGTTGCCATACCAGGCGGTGATACAGCCCGACAGGATGTTCTCGATTATGCATGTGTAAAAGTTTGTGGTGTTTTTGTGTTTTTGGTGACAAGCCAAATTTCTTCAGCCTTCTGAGGTTGAAGAGGAGCTGTTGCGCCTTCTTCACCATGCTGTCTGTGTGGTTGGACCATTTCAGTTTGTCCGTGATTGGCTGACAGCCATGGTATATCAAACCACATACCACGGTTTTGACAAACCATTCATTTTTACTAATTATGTTGGTTTATAATAGCAATAAGGCACCTCGGGGGTTTGTGGTATATGGCTATTCCACGTTGTGTCATGCTTAAGAACAGCCCTTAGCCATGGCAGAGTGTATTTGCCATATACCACACCCCCCTGGACATTATTACTTAGGTATATACAGACAGCAAAAACACTTCAGTGAATACTACAGTAATGTAAAAAAAACACTTCAGTGAATACTACAGTAATGTAAAAAAAGAACACTACAGTGATTACTATAGTATACAGTGCCTTCGGAATGTATTTAAACCTCTTGACTTTTTCCACTTTTTGTTTGGGTTACAGCCTTCTTCTAAAATTGATTAAATAGATTTTTCCCCTCATAAATCTGCACACAATACCCCATAATGACAAAGCAGAAACAGATTTTAAGAAATGTTTGCTAATTTGTTAAAAATGAAAAACTGAAATATGACATTTACATAAGTATTCAGACTCTTTGCTCAGTACCTTGTTGAAGAACACGCTAATTGGGCAAATGTAGCACATTTTTTGTTGTCTGAGGGAGGGAAATGGTGTAAATTAAGAGGACTCAATGTGTTTTGAAAGATGAGACGTTGATGATTATTATAAATATCGCTTTGATGTCATACAAGCAAGCCAAACAATGCATACTGCTTTCATGTCATAAATGATATTATTCCCACTGTTACGCCAGTGTGACTTAGGACTTCTAACCCTGTTTAAACGTTGTGTGTTTGAGCTACAGACTTCAGGGTTGTACAATTTGTCTGTGTGATTAACGGGGGCTGACCTAGATCGGTGTTTGTGAGACAATGGAGGATTCCGAAGAGGCCAGGGGCTGGTTCTTTTTACAAAAATGTCATAGAGTCAGAATGGTTTGAGCTACAAACCATTGAAAAGCTGAGACTCAAACGGGCACGCACGTGTAAAGTCTTTTGGTCAATGACGCTCACAAGCTACACTAGAGTCGTTAGAAGGTTGAGGGGTTCTTCTGCATAGAAAATCCCAGGAAATCCCAGGACATCGTGTCTTTTATAGTTCACGTAGTTGCTGTCACAAACTACAAACAATTATCACTAGTTGGATATTCATTTTCCACTAAGCAACATTTTCTGTACTTACAGCATTCATATAAATTCCTTTTTTATCAGGTTTTTGCCTTGGCTGACAATTTTATTTTGACATTTGTCAATATAACTTATGAATGCAACTGTTTATGTCAAATTGTGTTGTGTTATACTTGTAGCTCTGGCCGTCCTGAAAAGAAAATGGTGAAACACTTCAAGGTGAGGCTAAATATAAGCACTGGATATACAGGTAGAAGAAAGAATTAATGAATGAAAAGCCAATTTTTGCTGGGGTCTCGGGTCTGATAGGGTTACAAGATGACGTTGCATCATACCCTGGGTTGTTCTGAACCTATGTTTGTCTATTGTGACAAAAATTTGCCACAGAACACTCACCAAAATATATCATGTACTTCAATATACCCACTGGGCACAGACGTAAGTTCAAGGTCTATTTCATGTAGGTTCAACATAATTTAATTGAAATGACGTGGAAACAACTTTGATTCAACCAGTGTGTGCCCAGTGGGTATGTGCACCAAAATGACAATCTTTTTCCCTGAATTGCCTTGTGAACGCCTGACATTGTAAGATCCTATTTTATAACTTAGGTAGTCATATTGGTAATAGAACAAGCTTTCAAATGATGACTACCTGACCCAGATTGCGATTTAAAATGGGCCGTTTTTGTTGCAACTTGCATCTATCCCAGATTTTCCAGTAATATTTGTATCATGTTACTGAATGTATCCAGAGTATTTTCAGATTTCATTAACAACAAACGTGACGAACAGTGTAATGTTTGGAATCAGTCTGGTGTCAGTGTGGTGTCAGGTGAACTGTCGTGTCCTCAACTTTGGTGTAATAATTTTCCCATAATCTCCAAAATGTTCCCTTTAAATTTCTACTATGCTTATGCATATACTTTTAATATTCTTCTTTAAGAAACATTTCAATTTAGCCCTATTGTCACGTTCTGACCTTTATTTCCTTTGTTTTGTCATTATTTAGCATGGTCAGGGCGTGAGTTGGGGTGGGCAGTCTATATTTGTTTTTCTATGATTTGACGATTTCTATGTTTCGGCCTAGTATGGTTCTCAATCAGAGGCAGGTGTCATTAGTTGTCTCTGATTGAGAATCATACTTAGGTAGCCTGGGTTTCACTGTTTGTTTGTGGGTGTTTGTTTCCGTGTTTGTGTTTTTCACCACACGGTACTGTTTTGGATTTCGTTCGTGCCACGTTTATTGTTTTCAGTCCTGTTCATGTGTAGTATTTCTTATTAAAAGAGCCATGGACACTTATCACGCCGCATATTGGTCCTCTGATCCTTCTCGCCTCTCCTCTTCGGAAGAAGAGGAGGAAATCCCTTACACCTATCCATATAGGCCAATTTCCATGAGAATAAAAGGTCAAGGATTTAAACATAACTTCACTCCTTTTGCAAACATGCCCTGTTCTTTGGCCTGTACCTCACAAACATAGAGTTAAAACTTCCCTAAACACAATATAAAAACTGCAATTACAACAACACACTTAACTAGATGACATTATGTAACCAATTGTTTAAATACAATATGGCTAACATTTCTCTGTGATGTGCCCCTCATTTTATAGTACAACAACACTATCTCATTGGATAAAAGGGAGAGTTCTGCGGAACTATCTTCTGGCAGAAAATAACGGGTTGAACTGCAAATGAACAGGATGTGGTGCGCCCACACACACAAGCACACACACAGAAACACACACACAGCAACAAACAGAATCATTATCATATCAAGCCTATCGTATAGGCTTCCGATCACTTTTCCACAGTCAGTTGCTAAAATGGTGAACAGCACATTTGCATCTGGGTGAGAATCTATTCTGTGACAAAATCATACAGTCTTGTGACATACCGAAATAAGAAATGGGAACTACAGTATTGGGGCAGCCGAGTGAGAATTACCGAGTCTCTACCTCGTCTCTTTCTCAGTTGTACACCGGGGCCTCCCACTCCTCTTTCTATTCTGGGTAGAGCCATTTTAACCTGTTCTGTGAAGGGAGTAGTACACAGCATTGTACGAGATCTTCAGTTTCTTGGCATTTTCTCGCATGGAATAGCCTTCATTTCTCAGAACAAGAATAGACTGATGAGTTTCAGAAGAAAGTTATTTGTTTTTGGCCATTTTGAGCCTGTAATCAATCTCATAAATGCTGATGCTCCAGATACTCAACTACTCTAAAGAAGGCCAGAAGGCCAGGTTGCTGATAATGGCCTCCTGTACGGCTATGTAGATGTTTCATAGAAAATCTGCCGTTTCCAGCAACAATAGTAATTTACAACATTAACAATGTCTACACTGTATTTCTGATCCATTTGATGTTATGTTATGTTTTTCTTTCAAAAACAAGGATATTTTCTAAGCTTTTTTTACATTTACATTTTAGTCATTTAGCACATGCTCTTATACATTTTCTTGAATCAGCAAAGTCAGTGCTAGCAGAAAAAACGAGTGTAAGAGTTATTTCACAGTGCAGTTGTGATTTCACCTCCAGAAAAGGGCCTTCAGAGCTCTAGGAATAGTACATATATTCATCTTCTGAGGAAGTTTGTAAAGATAGTCAGAATAACATGGATAGAAATATTAGATCAATATGTCTATAGACTGCAAAAGCATGAACATCATGAGCACGCACACACATTCACATAGGAAATCTCACCCCAGATATCCTATCCTATAGTGCTTGCTGATACATGATTACCATAGCGACAGAGACAAACATCAGTTGCGAAAGATGTGGTTCAAGCGATCATTGTGTTTTGTCTTTTGTCTCCAGGGTGTTGGGCACTGGCAGAATAGCAGGCCAAGAGGATACGTGTATAGGGACAAGAGGGACGTCAAGAGCAAGGTCCGTAGGGCTGAGCCCCTTCAATGCCTGTCTTCATCTATCTCTGTCTGAACCTCTCCCTCTCTCCCTCCATCTATCACTCTTCTCATGGGTTTGGCTATACACAGCTTTGATCATCAATGGACATTGAGTTATTCAGTTTAAAGTTTGTTCTCCCTCCACATACTGTAACATCAATATTCTTAGAGTGTCAGGCCTTATTGTCTACAGACTGCAAAAGCATGAGCATCATGTGCACACACACACACACACACAGGATATCTCACCCCAGATATTCTATCTCCATGGTACTTGTTGATATAGGATTACCAATGGCAACAGGCACAAACATCAGTTGCGAAAGGTGTGGTGCAAGTGAGAATTGTGTTGTGTCTCCAGACTGTTGGGCACTGGCAGAGCAACAGATCACGACGATCAGTGTATAGGGATAAGAAGTACCATGAAAGCAATGGGTCCCCCTAGTGCTGAGCCACCCGCTTCAATACCTGTCTACATCCATCTCTGTCTAAACCTGTCGCTCTCCATCTCTCTCTCTTCTCATGGGTTTGGCGCTACCATTCGTCTACCGCCCTGACAAATCCAGAGATGACACAATCTCTATTGCACTGCACACTTCCCTCAACCACCTGGACAAAAGGAATGCATTTGTGAGAATGCTCTTCATCGACTACAGCTTGGCCTTCAATACCACAGTGCCCTCTAAGCTCACCACAAAGCTCACAGCCCTGGGACTGAACTGCTCCTTATGCAACTTAGTCCTGGACTTCCTGACGGGCCCCCTCCCAAGTGGTGAAGATAAGCAACATTAACTCCTCGACACTGATTCTCAACACAGGGGCACCAAAAGGGCGCATCCTCAGTCCCCTCCTGTACTCCCAGTATACCCACGACTGTGTGGCCTCACACAGTTCCAACTCTATCATCAAGTTTGCTGATGACAGTAGTAGGCCTAAATGCCAACAATGATGTGATGGCCTTACAGGGTAGGCACCTTGATGGCGTGGTGTCAGGTAAAAAACCTGAACGTCAGCAAAACAAAGGAGCTGATTGTAATCATCAAGAGGAACCAGGTCGGGCATTCCATCCTTATCAACTGGGCCGCTGAGGAGAAGGTCAACAAGTTTATTGGCTTGCACATCTCTGAGGAGCTGAAATTGTGAAATCACACAGACACCATGTTGAAGAAGGCATGACAGTGACTCTTCAAACTCAGGATGCTGAAGAAATGTGGTCTGTCCCCGAGGGCCCTCACAGTGTTCTACAGGAGCACCATCGAGAGCATACTGTCGGGCTGCATCACACCCTGGTACGGCTACACCACCGCCGCGGACCGCAAGGCGCTAAAGAGGGTGGTACGCTCAGCCGAACACACCATTGGGTGCACACTGCCTTCCCTCCAAGACACCTACAACACCAGTTGTTGCAGGCCAAGAAGATCATCAGTGCTAGCATAATTGCAAAAGGGTTTTCTTATCATCAATTAGCCTTTTAAAATTATAAACTTGGATTAGCTAACACAACGTGCCATTGGAACACAGGAGTGATGGTTGCTGATAACTATGTAGATATTCCATAAAAAATGTGCAGTTTCCAGCTACAATAATAATTTACAACATTAACAATGTCTACACTGTATTTCTGATCAATTTTATGTTATTTTAATGGACAACAAAATGTGCTTTTCTTTCAAAAACAAGGAAATGTCTAAATTACCCCAAACTTTTGGAATGGTATCGTATATATATTTTATAGCAGGCTATCATCATAATTTTGTCTGACATGCCCAAAATGCAGACCTGTTGATATAATTTGACCCTTCACAACAAGCAGAGTTTGATAAGTGACTACATTTTGCATTGAATTTTGCTCATACTGTATCTACCCCAGAAGTGATCAAAGTTCTTCACTCGTTCCCTCGAGCTAAATCGAGGGCCGAGGGGGCAAAGTTTGTGAATTGGACCTCCACTTAAGATGACAATCAAACTGCATCTGGTTTCGACAGGGATTCCCTGGGGAAAGTGGCTAGAGCGAGGGCTGAGGTTGTAGAAATAACATGTTTGGACTGCAGCCTTGGCCACTTTGATAGTTGGTTTTGAAATGTAGGCCTGAATTTGTCAGACAGGACAGACGGAAGCAACTGCTGCTGCACCTGTGGCGGTTTCTAACTCTCCACTTCTTACCAGCTCATCGTCTTCCTCCCCTCGGGAGCCTCCCGTTATGAGGAGCATCCTGGGAGGTGTCGTGGGTTCCTGCTCAAATATTCGCTGGTCTTCGAGTTGCAGGCATCATCATTTCCACCGAGCATTCCAAAGTAGCATATGTCATCTCCTTGCTCTCATGACGGCTCTGGCCTGGGCCAAGGCCATCTGGGAGCAGCAATCAGACATGTGTTTCAATTGGCAAAGCTTTACCAAGGAGATGAGGATTGGTTTTGATCACCCCATAAGTGGCAGTAGTGCTGCTCTAAGACTCATTGTGCTTCTGCAGGGCAGCCGGAGTGTAGCTGATTACGCCATTGATATTCGGACACTCGCTGCTGAGAGCAGTTGAAATAGAGGCACTTCACTCAGTCTTTCTGAACGTACTCAGCGAGGTTCTCAATGATGAACTGGCTTCCCAGGACAACCCTGATAGTCTGGAGGAGCTTATCGTTCTGGCCATCCGGATTCACAAGCGGACTGAGGGGTCCCGAGTTGGTTCCAGTATTTTGGGCCCCGCTGAGGTAGTCGATTCTTGTCCTGTACACCATCAGGGTTCTCAGTTCAACTATGGTTCTCCTTCATATCCTTCAGAGGAGTTGATGCAATTGGGAGGCACCAGACTTTCCTCTCTGGAGAATCAGATACAGTTTCCTGTGGCCGATACGGTACGCACCTTGCTTCCGGCCAACCTGCGGTGGGACAATGGACAGTTGGACATTCCTGCTTTCATAGACTAGCTCGCCAACAGAGGCTGCCACTCACTAAGCTGGACACTGTTGTCGGTCACTGCGCTGGATGGTCAACACCTAGGATCTGGGAAGGTGAAGAAACTCACCATGCCTATTCAGCTATTAGTTCTGGATGACCATGTGGTGAACTCTCCTGAGCTTCCCCTGGTTCTTGGACATCTGTGGCTTTCCACCCATAATCCTCAAATTGACTGGCCTTCGGGAAGAGTTCTGGGATGGAATCATTCATGCCAGTTCACCTGCCAGGATCTCTCTCTCAACACCTTTCCAGTCCTGCTCATCTGGAGACTTCCGATCCTCCTGTTCATCTGGCTGGGAATGACAAGACTGATCTTTCCCGTGTACGTTGGGCTTACTGGGATTTGGGTCAGATCTTCACCAAACAAGGGGCCAGCAAACTACCTCCTCACAGGCCCTATGATTGTGCCACCAACTTCCTGTCCAGTACCACTCCTCTGAGAGGAGGGCTGTATTCTCTCTCAGGTTCAGAGACTGCCGTCATGAACAGTTATATTAAGGAGGCTCTGGTGGCTGATTTTTTTTCGGCCGTCCACTTCACCTGCAGGAGAGGTGGTTTTCTTTGTTGGGAAGGAGGATTGGGGATTATGTCCCTGTATTGATTACCAGCGTTTAAATAACATTACCATCAATAACCGTTACCCCCTTCCTCTTATGTCATCAGCTTTTGAAAGACTCCAGGGAGCTACCGTTTTCTCTAAATTGGATTGATGGAATGTGTATAATCTGGTGCGCATTAGACAGGGAGATGAGTGGAAGACAGCATTCAACACTCCTAATGAACATTATGAGTACCGGGTCATGCCGTTTGGTTAATGATGTGCTGCGTGACTTCCTTCACCAGTTTGAGTTTGTGTACCTGGATGACATCCTCATCTTCTCCAAGTCCATGGCTGAACACATCCAACATGTCCACCAGGTTCTTCAAAGACTCCTCACTCTTCACATGTTAGAGAAGCCCGAAAAGTGTGAGTTTCACATTTCTCAGATCTCCTTCCTGGGGTATGTACATCGTATCTCAGGGCTGTGTACTGATGGACTCCCAAAAGGTAGGAGAGGTGGTCAACTGGCCGCGACCCAGCACGGTCAAGCAAGTTCAGCATTTTTTGGGTTTCACTCATTTCTACCGGAGATTTGTGAGAGACTTTAGTGCTGTGGCGGCACCATTGGCAAGGCTCACCAAGGACTGGGCTGGGCATGTATGCTGGACCCCTGCTGCTGAGAAGGCGTTCCAGGACCTGAAACGTCGTTTTTTATGCGGATCCTTCTCTTCCCTTTGTGGTAGAGGTGGATGCCTGTGACTTTGGTGTAGGGGCGGATCTGTCTCAGCACTCGGCGAAAGACCAAAAGCTTCATCTCTGTGCCTTCTTCTCCTGGCGTCTCACTCCAGTGGAGAGGAACTATAATGTCGGCAATCGGGAGCTTTTTGCGGTTAAACTGGCTTTGGAGGTGTGGCGTCACTGGTTGGAGGGCTCGGACAATCCCTTTAAGGTTTAGACTGACCATAAGAACTTGGACTACAGCCAGGAGGCTAAACACCTCAACCCGCGACAGGCTTATTGGGCTCTCTTCTTCCCTCGGTTCAGATTCACGTTATCTTACCATCAGGGCTCTAAGAACGTGAAGCCAGATGCCCTTTCCCGCCAGTTCCCCAGCTTAAGTGAGGATCGGCCGCTTGAATCCATCATCCCCAGGTCGCTCATCCTTGCGCGGGTTTCCTGGGGTATAGAGACTGTTGTGAGGAAGGCACAAGGTAGGGAGGCGATTCCAGACACCTGTCCACCTAACATACTTTTTGTTCCTCTTGGGGCACAGTCCAAGGTACTTCAGTGGGCTCACTCATCGAGTCTCACTCTCATCCGGGAGGGCAGCGAACACTAGAGTATTTGAGGAGGATGTTTTGGTGGCCGTAGGCGGAGGCGGACGCTCGGAACTTTGTGGCTGCCTGTCAGACATGGGCCCGGGAACAAGACTCCTCATCAGCAACCTCTGGGGCTTCTTCATCCGCTGCCAACACCTTATTGACCATGATCCCATCTCTCTATGGATTTCATCACGCCGCCCGAGTCCCCTCCTGCGTCCAGGCCAGATGGTCTGGAGGTTTTGGTAGGGATCTGCCTCTACATGTGGAATCTAGGAAGTTGGCTCCCCAGTACGTTGGGCTATTCAAGGTTCTACAGCGCATCAATCCAGTGGCCTATCGTCTTCATCTTCCCCGGTCCATGAGGGTTCATCCCACCTCCACATCCTGTTACAGGTCAGGTTTTCTCCCTTGAGTGTACTACCTGAAGTTTCCACTGGGTTACTTCTAGTATCCAGGTGACCCTGATTGGGCTTATTGGGATCACATGCTGGATGACTATTTAGGATCCTCTGTGGACAGGGCCAGTTGCTGAAGTCTCATGTTTTGTTCAGTGTTCTCGTGTGCCCTTGCTTTGTTGTTTTGCTATGAAGACCTTAAGTAAATATTCTAGATTTACCATTACCTCTGCCTGCTGCTTTTCTTTCGCCTGGGTCCGACTTCGTACTAGCACTAATGTCACAGAATTTGTCCATGAACTCAAGATAACACAGAAAAATAAGTTGATGTTGTTAAATAACTGACAAATTACTGTACCTGAGCAAAATCGTCCCAGTAACCACGTTTCCACCCAACCTTTGTATGCAACTAAAGTACATGAAGAATACTTTTTTTTTCCGACAGGCCTGATGGAAACCGTACATTTCTGGTAAACTTTACATAACACGCTAGATAAGGTGGGATCTTTTTGTGTCTGTCAAATTAATTGTGCGAGAAATGCTGGTGGAAACACCTTTATAAACAAATGTTGAAATAATAGCCATCATATAGAAGTAAACTTATTTAAGTAAACGTATTATTAACGCGTTTATTTGTTTTGTGTACCTCCCACTATGAAAGCATGCAGTTTATTAGGAGAAAGTATCGATGAAAATGCATGGTGATGAGCTTGATGCTTATGTCACGTCTACTCCCGCTCCCCCTCTCTGGTGCTAATTGTCGCCAGTTTACTCATTATTACGTACACCTGCCACCATCGTTACGTGCACCTGTGCCTCATGAGACTCACCTGAACTCCATCACCTTCCTTATTACCTCCCCTATATCTGTCACTCCCTTTGGTTCTTTCCCCAGGTGTTATTGATTCTGTTCCTGTGTTATATGTGGTAGGGAATTAAATTATCCGGCAACAGCTCTTGTGGACATTCCTGCAGTCAGGGTGCTTCCTTCAAAACATCTGTGACGTGTTGTGGGACAAAAATGCACATTTTAGAGTGGTCTTTTATCATGCTGTTTAATCAGCTTCTTGATTAAACAGTCAATTGGATGGATTATCTTGGCAAAGGAAAAATGCTCACTAACAGGGATGTAAACAAAATTGTGCACAACATTTGAGAGTATTAAGCATTTTGTGTGTATGAAAAATGTCTAGGATCTTTTAATTCAGCTCATCAAACATGGGAACAACATTTACATGTTGCGTTTATATTTTGTTCAGTATATTATTATATCTTACATTTAGTATGGTTACATGAGACAGATGGTTAATTAAGGCAAAAACGAAAGTAGGGTGGTTGTTTGGGGTGGATGGATGGGTGAGCGTATAATAGTTGACTTAGATCTTCTACCTGTCTGACTGCAGTTTGCTTGGCCACCCACAGCACAGAGTTGTGGAGAGTCAATGCACTCACAGCAGTTCCCTTATTAACCCCATACGTTAACTGATGACGTGTCACATTGCGAAAGTGAACAAATGTTTAGGGCATCAGTTTAACTGCCTGGCCCAGCCCTTTGGTGTACACTAGAGTCCTAGCAGAGGCAGGAAGTTGAACAGGAAGTTACTTTACCATTAGTGACGGTTGGGCACAGAGACACATGCACACACACATGCACACACACACACACACTCACAACCACAAACCCCTCCCCAACCACACAAACATACCCACACACCCCACAATGTGTCTAAACTTGAGAAAAACCTCACAGACCTGGCATCACAGACCTGCCCAGGGTGGATCAAAGTGAACACAGCGTTTGGACGACTGAAAAGAGAGGGAACCCATGATTTAGAGGAGTTACCATTAGCATGCAGGGAGTGTGGCCATGTGCTGCTTTGTCACTCCAAGATCCTGCTATTCCAAGGCAGTGACTCTAGAAAAGTTCTATTGTCAGTTAATGGAGTTGAAAGGGCCAGAGACCACAGAGGGTCTGGATATACAGAGGCTGCTGGCTAGGAGAAAAGGGAGCTTTTAGCGCATGCCAGAACCTCCAGGTGCTTTGACTGGAAGAGAAAGGCTCCTCTCTCTCCTATAGCTATACACAGCATATTACACCACACACTCTAGTAAACACTGTACACTGGCAACCACCACCACACACATTAGTCAATTTGCAGTTTGTGCTCTCCTAGCTGTCTTATCAGACTTGAAAGCCAAACAGCTCTTTCCCACCTGTCTGAATTTCTCTGATGCATCTTTCTCTCTCAAATATCAACTATGTCAGTACTGTATATATACAATTTAATAAGGACATACCAAATAAAAGCAAAGATATTCCCATATATAGTAGGTACAGTTTAAACCATTCTCACACCTATCTTTTTAAATGGATCAGATTATTCAAACTCCTGATGGTAACGTTTAAACACTGACTAATGCTCAGGCACTATTTAAAAGAAAGACAAATATTTACAATAAAAAAGCTTATTCAGATTCAGAAGGGTTCTATGCAGATCCCTCCTTGCCCTCCAAATAATCATTCTGGCCTCCCAAAGAATATCAAAGAACCCTTTCTTACAACAACAAAAAAATGGTTCTTACAATGAAAAAGGTTCTAGGTATAACCCTTTGCCTTACAAAGAACCCTCGTCTTCCAAAAAGGATTCTACAAATGAAAATTGTTCCTTCCGCAAAGAATCCTGTTGGAACCCTTTTTCTAAGAGTGTACATTTCTCACAGACTCTGGCAATATCAGTGTGACATTGATCTTGTGTACCATGTTCTTTCTGTTAATCTCTCTCTCAGTAGAAGACGGTGCTGTCAGCATGTATGTTGTGGCTAGCCCTCACTCTGCTGGTCACAGGATCCACAGAGCCAATAGACCAGTGGTACAGGAGAAACATGAGATCCCTTCACACAAAACTCACCAAAGCAAAGTCACCTGAAGGACTCTCTTTTTCTCTTCCCCCTCCTCAACCTTTCTCTGACTCCCTCTGACTCCCTTATCCCGCCTTTCTTCTTCTCTTACTTTTTTGAAGGCTTGGCATGAAGAGGTTCTGCTTCTCAAATCTCAGTGACCCGTTCATTTTCACCATTATGTCTTTCAAAGACTTTCAGCTCCCACCTCTTACATCCAAATTGAGAAAACATTTGAGGTATTACATGATTACCGACTTGCAGTAAAAGCTCACAGAAATGCCATAGAAAAATACACTTAGCTACAGCCGCTGTATTGGTCCCAATTACAAAATGTAGTCTGGTTGGTGATTTGGGGGGGTGGGGTTAGAGATGGCTGGGCTTGCCTCATGCATTAAGGATCTGTATACATTACAGAGAGAGGCCTTTGGAGCTTTGCCTGGGCTACAAAGACTTCAGTGTATATGATCAGGGAAGAGAAGGTAGGGCCGGGGATACAGCCTTGCTACCGGCGAGCCTGAGACTCACAGAGAGGCTTTACAGCGTAATTAATAGGTTTAACAACGTTCTGGGAGATACAGTAGGGCTGAAATACAGTTTAAATGCAGATCAGCTTCTGACTGAGAGAATGGGCCACCAAAAGCACTGGAGAGGGGGATGAGGCTGAAACTCAATGAAAGAGGAAGAGAAGAAATTGCTCAATTTCGTGATGGCCAGGCTGTGACACCTACGGGTGGTTGGTTGGTAGAGAAAGCTATAGGAGGGTAGTACAAGGGTCAAGCACGTGTCCATGCAGATCAGATGGCAGGTGACAGTACTCCCAGCTTGCATGGGCACAAGCCCTCTTTGTGAGGCCCTAGTCCTGCTCCACAGGGGCCTCTCACCGACCCTCAACTTGAAATGTGACACCCAAAGGTACGGGAGGGGTAGTTACGCTAGGGGAGCAAATACATGCACACAGACTGATCTGGCCCTGTGCACACCTTTAGCCAGGATCTGATCAATCAGGCCTTGTCTAACATGCTCTGAGGAGCGGAGTAAAGCTGGCCATTAGCCAAGTCACCCTGAGCAAACAACCTAGCGATGGGAACAGCCATCATAATATTTCTATAACATGGACATGCATGGATGTTGCATGAATGTTTTTTTGTGTGTGTTTGCGAGTGAAGTGGATCCAATAGGAGGCGTCATTAACCAGAATGGGTAGGAGAGCAAAACATTTTCTGAAGGTCAAATTTCAAGGTACCTTCTATTGCCTTGGACATTAAAGAACCACATGTGGACTGGATCCACAGTAATGCGAGAGCCATTGTAAAAAGCTTCCATTAATAGGATCTTGGTTTACATGGATGTCTGGATGAAACACATGTCCATGAGTCCTGCTGTTAATGATGTGCTTTAGGAGGAAAGACTGCAGCACATTTAGGGTTCAAAGACAAGGCCAGGGTAGGACGAGCTGTAACCACCCCTGGATTGCATTTGCCAGACACCCAATTACTGTTAACACACGTGCATGTGCGCGCACACACACACACACACACATAGACACACACGCACACACAGCTATCAGCTCCTTACAACACTGCATGCCATAAGCTTAAACCATTGGGCAAACAAATATACAGTAGGAACACATGGGGGAAATGTGAACACACACCCTTCTGTTTCTAAACCTTTAAACACACACACAAGAGACCTTATACTTCCTCTCTTGTTTTCCTTTAAACCGTTCATATTTATAGCTGTATGTTGGCTGTGATTTGGCACAGAGCCAGAGAGGAGGCACAGTGATACCTGTCCCGTCCCCTCCCCCCACCCAGCCAAGTCAAAGAGAGGGAGACTAAGCCAGACCTGTTTGATTCAGCACCAACTTCCCCTCCTCAAAAAGATGCCCCTTTGACATACATCCAATCAAGATCCCTCACTGAAAGCATGAGGGAGCGAAAGCCAAAGAAAATTAAAGAGAGAGGCAGAGGATTTGATGAGTTTCCTCCTTTGTGTTAGAAAATTAGCATTAAAGCACGTCAACATATCCCTAAGCTGTGGTCAGACAATGAGTAGAGCTCTTTCGTACCCTCACATTGATTGAAGAGCAGATAGATGCTTTCTGAAGGCTACAGTGGCAAAACAATACCAAGATAACTGCTTGAATGCATGAGAAAAGAGCAGCTGCCCGAAATGGGCTCATCGTTTTCTTCCCTAACACACTCTCCGGTAAGTGTGTGTCTGAGTGTGCGTGTGTGAGAGAGCACGAGCGACTGTCTCCTTTGTGTCTGTGCTGTCATGAGTCTCAGACTGCCAGACGTAAGCTTGTGTAGCCTAGCGCACGTTGCTTTACCAGCGTCTACACATCCATTTGGCACTGCCTCAGCCTATCATTCTCACTCCTTACACACAAATATACACACTATACATGCTCATCAAATGTGTCGCCATAAAATCCACCAACAAAGGAGAGTGTTTCCAGGCTGAAACCAGAGAAAAAAAGCCCCAGACAAAGAGGCATCCGCTGAGCAGAGAGAGGTGCAGTGCCCTCACCTTGAGCAGGTTCCGACCTGGAGGAGGCCAGTAATCCTAAGGTGACCCCCAAGAGCAAAGTCCACATCCTGGGCTTAACGTCTGGCGATGGCTGGGTGAGTGACTGGAGGAGGAGGCGGAGGTGTGTATGGTCTCTCCAGTGGTCCTGTCTTCTCTGTGCCAGGAGTGAGGGGTGGTGTGTGTGTGTGTGTGAGAGAGAGAGAGAGAGAGAGAGAGAGAGAGAGAGCGATAAAAAGAGAGAGAGGTTGTTGTGGGTGTCTGGTAGCTATTGGAGCTGAGACAGACTTTGGCCAACTTTTTTTATATTCTGTGTGAGAGAGAGGGTTTCAGAGCTTAGTGACACACAGGCAGAAAGGGGAAGAGGGTGGTGCCGGTGTGTACACACCCTTCTGCTTCTCCCTCTCTTGCTCCCCCCCTCCTACCCTACCTTGTGCAGCCTCTCTCTCTTTCTCTCTCACACTCTCTCTCTTTTCTCCTTCCTGTCACGGTTAGTTTTTTATTTTTTATTAGCTTGGAAGGTGCCCCTCTCTTGTGTTTTGCTGACTATCCCCTCTCCTTCTCTCCCTCTTCTACCTTTCTTAAATTCTGTCTCTGACAGCAACAGTTTTTGAGTGCATCTGGTCTTTTGTACATTCCTTGCTCTGCTTTCATTTAATCTATTTTTTCTCCAGTAAACCTCTCTCACTCGCTCTCCCCCTCTCGCTCCCCTTCTCTTCCCAATCTCAACAACTGCCATGATACAGTGACACTATGTCATGAAATAAAGCTAAATTTTATTCTTACCATGGGCTTTTTCTCAAGACCTTCCCTATCCTAGCCTCTTTTCCATTGTAACTAATAGGTTAAACGACTAGATAGATTTCGGCCATATTCATATTATAGATCAGTGGCCATTGAGAATTCAAGGTGAGCCTATATGAAACAGAACCATGAACTGACTGGACATACACTGCCTTCAGAAATGATTCATACCCTGTGATTTATTTCGCATTTTGTTGTGTCAGTCTCAATTCAAAATGGATTAAATTAAAAAAAAATCTCACCAATCTAAACAATACCCATTAATGACAAAGTGAAAACATGTTTTTTAGAAAAAAATTCAAATGTATAAAAAATGAAATACCTCATTTAAATAAGTATTCACACCCCTGAGTCAATACTTTGTAAAAACACCTTTGGCAGCGATTACATCTTTGATACGTCTTGGGTATGTCTGTATCAGCTTTGCACATCTGGATTTGTGGATTTTCTCCAATATTTTCTCAAACTCTGTTAAGTTAGTTGGGGAGCAACGGTGAACAGCAATCTTCCACTAATTTTGAATTTGATTCAAGTCCGGGCTTTGCCTGGGCCACTCAAGGACTTTCACATTGTTGTTCTGAAGCCATTCTTTCATAGCTTTGGCTGTATGCTTGGAGTCATTGTTCTGTTGGTCGTTTGCACTCTGAAGCAGGTTGTCATCAAGGATTTGCCTGTATTTGGTCCCATTCATTGTTCCTTCTATTCTTACCAGTCTCCCAGTCCTTGCCACTGAAAAGCCTCCCCATAGCATGATCCTGCCAACACCATGCTTCACGGTAGGGAGGGTGTTAGACGGGTGATGAGCTGTGCCTGGTTTTCTCCAGACATAGCGCTATGCATTCAAGCCAAAGAGTAAAATGTTTCTCTCACAGACCACAGAATATGTTTGCCTTATGCTCTCAGTCTTTCACATGCTTTTTTGCAAACTCCAAATGTGCTGTTACGTGCTTTTTTCTCAGGAGTGTGTTCCGTCTGGCCACTCTTCCAAAAGCTCAGATCGGTGAAGTGCTGTAGAAACTGTTGTCCTTCTGTCAGGTTCTCCAATCTCAGCCAATGAACTCTGTAATTCTTTCAGAGTGATCATTGGGTTCTTGGTCACCTCCCTGACCAAGGTCCTTCTTGCTCGGCTTCTCAGTTTGGTTGGACGGCCAGTTCTAGGCAGAGTCTGGGTTGTTCCATATTTTTTTAATTTCCCAATGATGGAGACCACTGTGCTCTTGGAAACAGTCAACACTCTAGAAATAGTTTTATAACCTTCACTATTCTATTTCGGTGATCTTCCTCATGGTATAGTTTCTGCTCTGACTTTCACTGTCAACTGTGGGACCTTATATAGACAGGTGTGTTTCTTTCTAAGTCAAGTTTTTCCTTGCTCTTCACTATTATTCTACAATGTACAATAGTAAAAATAAGTAAAAACCCTTGAATGAGTCTAAACTTTTTACTGGTACTGTATACAGTATATGGGGACTGTTTAGTGCCAAAAATAAGTGAATTACATTTTTTTTTAATCAAAACAATTCCTGATCTTTCTTATATCTCTCAGATATAGAACAGACACTTCAGAACAAACTTCCTTCCGATTTTTTGAGAGACTATCTGTTGTTCTGTGTAGTGAATCAGTTATTCAATGTGTTTGTATGGGCTAATAGCAGTAAGTCCACACGCATTTTTAACCAAATACTTTTTATATTTTTTGGATACTTCAAGGTGTCTTAAAAATCCAACTCAAATAGCAAAATTATCCTTGGTATGACCTTCTTAAAACAATTCCATATAGCTTAGTCCTGTTAGACTGTTATGGGAAAACTATATCCTCCTGATTCCTGCTTACAAGAAAAACTCAAACAGGAAGTACCAGTTACATGCTCAAAACGGAAGTGGTCCGATGAAGTGGATGCTAAACTACAGGACTGCTTCCTAACACAGACTGGAATATATTCCGGGATTAATCAGATAACATTCAGGAGTTTACCACAACAGTGACCAGCTTTATTAATAAATGCATCGACAACTTCGTCTCCACAGTGACCATACAACATATCTCAACCAGAAAACATGGATTACAGGCAACATCCGCACTTAGATATAGGCTAGAGTTGACGCTTTCAAGGAGCGTGACACGAATCCAGACGCTTATAAGAAATCCCGCTACAACCTCTGATGAGCCATAAAACAGGCAAAGTGTCAATATAGGACCCTCAATACAGTTCTAAAGCTGCACCATTGAGAGTATATTGACTGGCTGCACCATTGAGAGTATATTGACTGGCTGCACTATTGAGAGTATATTGACTGGCTGCACCATCACTTGGTATGGCAACTGCTTGGCACCCGACTGCAGGTTGCTAGAAAGGGTAGTGTGTACGGCCCAGTACATCACTGGGGCCGAGCTCCCTGCCATCAAGGATGTCTGTAACAGGCAGTGTTAGAGGAAGGCCCTAAAAATTGTCAAAAACTCCAGCCATGCAAGTCACAGACTGTTCTCTCTGCTACCGCATGGAAAGCATTACCGAAGCACAAAGCCTGGAACCAACAAGACCCTGAACAGCTTCCACCCCCAAGCCGTAAGACCACTAAATAGTTAATTAAATAGCTACCTGGATTATCTGCATTGACCGATGTCCTGACTGTCCTGGGAGGATCTCAAAGGATCAGCTTGGCAATAGCTGACAATAACCAGACAGCTCACACCCGGTCTTAAATTTAAGCAGGAGAAAACTCTCTCTCTACCGTTTAGTATCAACCAAAGGAATAACTATGTCTAGAGAGACTTTTTCCCACCCAAACTCTAATGTCCAAAAAGTGTTAATGGAACACAATGTGGGAAGTGGTCACTAATGTCATATTGTTTTTCATTTTGTGATGTTATTAAAAACTGTATGGGCCAAATACTGTAACTTAGAAAGGATACCCCCTTCATCTGTCAAGTTTTCATCCAATATGTTGTGAATACAATATGAACAATTATAGACGTATTTTTGTTAAGATATGAATGTGATTTTAGGAGGGATAAGATAATCTATACCAACACGAGGAGGAAGCGGTGAGAAGCTCACCTCAGACAATCACTGGTACAACTGATTAGCTGTCTTAAGTCAGATATCGAGAAAAGTGAATCTAAGTGAGACTATCCTACAACGCTCATCACCAATGGGAACCGTCAACATGGCTGGTTATCTTCCAGAGTGAACAACAGTAGAGGACGGGAAAGGGGAGACCCCTTTCAGACAATCAGGCCCGAGATAAACGACGAAGACACATGTAAATACATTCATGATTTTTTATTCCAAACGGGCGGCGGTTCATGTGCAAAGTATATGGTTAATGGGAGAATACTTATAGAAAGTGTCCCTTTTTCTTTCTCTCTCTCTCTACCCCCACCCCACCCGCCATCTATGTTGTAAAAAGCTGTCATGTCTTGACAGTCCACTAGGAACCTTGTTTCATATAGGTGTGTGTGGGTATTCTGTGTTATTATTTAGTTAGCTAGTAAATAAATGATTATACCAATTTGTGTAGAACTGAATAATGCAAAAGGCTGATCAAAGAAGGAGATTTGCAAATCCAAGAATGTTACAATAATTTGACTGAGTATTTGATAAGAGGTAAGAGGTAATGATTAATAAGATGTTATATGTAAAGGATTTCTCTGTACTTTGCTCCGTTCATTTCCCCTATCCTGACTAGTCTCAAAATATCCCCACAGCATGATGCTATCACCACCATGCTTCACAGTAGGGATGGAGAAAGGTTTCCTCCAGACATGACGCTTGGCATTTAATCCAAAGAGTTCAACCTTGGTTTCATCAGAGCAGAGAATCTTGTTTCTTATGATCCGACAGTCCTTTAGCTTTCTTTTGGAAAACTCCAAGTGGGCCGCCATGTTCCTTTTTCTGAGGAGTGGCTTCCATCTGGCCACTCTACCATAAAGGCCTGATTGGTAGAGTGCTGCAGAGATGGTTTTCCTTCTGGTAGATTCTGGCCTCTCCACAGAGGAAGTCTGGAGCTCTGTCAGAGTAACCATCGGGTTCTTGGTCACCTCACCTGGCCGGGATGCCAGCTCTAGGAAGAGTCTTGGTGGATCCCAACTTCTTCCATTTAATAATGATGGAGGCCACTGTGTTCTTGGGGACCTTCAATGCTGCATAACATTTTGGGTACCCTTCCCCAGATCTGTTCCTCGACACAATCCTGTCTCTGAGTTCTACGGACAATTCCTTCAACCTCAAGGCTTGGTCAACTGTGGGACCTTGAAAAGCCAAGTGTGTGCCTTTCCAAATCATGTCCAATCAATTGAATTTACCACAGGTGGGCTCCAATGAAGTTGTAGAAACATCTCAAGGTTGATCAATGGAAACAGGATGCACCTAAACTCAATTTCGAGTCTCATAGAAGTGTCCGAATGCTTATGTAAATAGTATTTATGTTTAAAACAAACAAAAAACAACCTGTTTTCACTTTGTCATTGTGTGTAGACTGCTGAGGATTTTTTTTATTAAATCAATTTTACATTAAGGCGTGACAAATTGTGAAAAAGTCAAGTGGTCTGAATCCTTTCTGAATGCACTGTATCTCCTTCAATTACTTCTTACACCTGCACATCGACTCGGTACTTGCATCTTGTGTGTATATAGCCAAGTTATCGTTATTCATTGTTTATTTATTCTCGTGTTATTCTTTTTTTGAATATATTTTTCTCTCTGCATTGTTGGGAAGGGCCCATAAATAAGCATTTCACTGTGAGCCTGTTGTTTACGAATCATGTGACAAATAACATTTGCTTTGAACACACACTTTAAACCCCCTATTATCCTTTCAAACCCCTCTTTAAAAGTCACTGATGTCTCTTCTTCTAGCCATGGTAACCAACATAATGGTCAACTAGGCATTTTAATACATGACCCTAAACATGATGGAATGTTTTAATTGCTTAATTCATTTAGGAACCACACCTGTGTGGAAGAACCTGTTTAAAATATATTTGAGGTGTTTTGTTTATTTTGTCAGCTACCTTTAGATGGCATCTATGTGAAGATTAGGCAAGCTTTTAATAATGTTATCAACCACACCGTTTCTATTTCCATGACGGTGATATCGTCACTATGACATTCATATTGAGCTTCTAGCTTAAAATACACTGGTCCTTTCAGGTCTAAAGGAAAGAACTCAGACAAAATGTTTCTACATTTCCATGTACCTACAACAGGTCAACAATATGAATGCTGTATTGTAGTTGTCTTGTTTTCTGCTCCTTTACCAAACATGCATAACGAATGTGGTAATGGCCCCAATTGAGTCTATTTGGCCCTTTCACTGGACACAGTCATTTTAATCGATGTCGAATAAGATTTCAGAGCGGTCATTTTGGACAGTAATTTTCCAGATGCTAATTTCAAGTAACCCATGGCACCTTACTTGCTTGGCTACCCAAACTCCTTGCTCTGGCCAAATTCTATGCCACACCCATGGACATCAGTTTCTTCTCTGCAGTAAGTCTCGATCTGAGTATGAGTCTCGAACCGAGTACCTTCCCGACAATTTCTGCAATGAAAACACGTTCGAGACCTTTTGATTGGTCCCAGAAACCGATGGGTTGAGCCAAAGCCAGAACACGTGGGTGAAGCAACGTTTTGAAAATATGTCATTGGCTTTGATACTCTGATTGGTTAGAGATGATCCAATCGCTGATGACTTTGTTTTGTACAACACCCCTCATTTTCACATCACCACGAACAACTTCAATGATTGCATTCTCAGACTGAAGTATGTGGTGACAGTATAGAGCAGCGGAAGTATTCAATTTGAGTTGTCAGGCAAGCACCTTTCAGGATAAACTAAACATGTGTATCTAAAGTAGTCTATGTAAAACACCTTGAATATGTGATTCTACATTAATATGATGTACTGTATATTGTATGCAACAAGCTAATATTATACACACATTTTGTATCTGTGTATATCTACATGAGGCAATAGCGAGAGCAAACGTGAGACATAAAGCACTGTGTCCATTCATTAACCACAAGAGAGATATAGAGAGCATTGTTATAGTTTATCTTTATCACGCCTATGAAAGATGATGGTAAAGATAACCACTGCTGTATAAATCCCACCATCGGCGATGATCTTATCATCTCGATGACAGCTCTAGAGGTTTGGACTCGTGACTGTGACAGGTGACAGTGTGGGAGTGTTATGAACAGCAAGTTGCCATCTAGGTGTTTGCTGTCTAAAAAGCCAAATTAATCTCACTAACAGGAAAACAGTCAGGTTTGTGTAACACATAAAGCAATGATATTGCAATAAAACACTGTGGATATCCGCTCATGTCCTTTTGATTCATTTGCGTGTCCTATCCCATGTATTGTGACTGAAATGATCTGTATCCCAACAACACAGTAAGGCAAACATACAGTAAACTCCCCTAAAAAAGTATTAAGATGCATAGTAATAGTCTCCACTCTCCTGTGGCTCTCCCTGAGCCATTCATTAAACGCTGTTAGACCTGTTGCTAGTGCTGACACTGCTGCTAGCTCCTGAAACACAGCCAGCTGTAAATGAAGGAAACACCTAGTGTGGGGCTAAACAGTCACGTTCATCATCCCTCCCAACCCAAGAGTTTATTAGGAAATACCTAACGCTGTACATAAACACAATGTGAGTTGAATTGCTGGAATCGGTAACAATGTAGAAAACACTGGGAGCAACGAAGTCCCCACAGGTCACTGTCAGAGAACCTGTCCACTTCCTATTCCTCAACCTGCCTTAGCCCCGTCAATGGAACGTAGTAATGTACAGGGGTTTATAACCATATATGAGATGAAGACAGCTGGTTTCACAAGAGGCCAGTGAGTCAAGAGGACCAGAGGATCTGTGGATAAGTGGAAGGCAAAATATTTACTGCCGATAAGACAGAATTAGCTTGAATTGACGTGAGGCATGAATGTGAACTAGACTGCCCCTCAGGCTGTGGATTGTATTTTACAGCAAAATACTTTTGTAATCTTGTGTAATACACAAGAAGATGATGAGAGAGTGAATCATGTGTGAATAATGATGGGATCAACCTGAGTGAGGCATACTGGGCTGTAGGAACTAGAGGACAAAGCATTAACCACAGTGACTAAAGCCCTTCCTTCCCACACTGTAAGTCGGATTCAGTCTTTTGCGATTATTATATGTCACATTGTTTGATGTTACCAATTTAAAATCTTAATATAATCATGGCCAGATTGTATGATTTGCTTCAGTTCTGTCGTCACATTCTGCAATTGTCTTGTGAGGCTTCGTCAGCCGATGTAAGGTATGTCAACGGCAGCGGTGTATTTGGTCTGTGCATGTTCCCCTCACCAGAAGCGTAATCCTCCCTCTATGCTTATGCACAAGTGAAGTGAGTTTAGAAAAACTGAAAGTATGCAAATAGTTTTCACGTACAAATTTGATATGTCTTAACTCAGAATTAAATAGGTTTCCCAAAAATAACATGGTCGCTGTGGTAGAAAGTTTATTTTGAGGTAGCCTGATTTCAGATTTGTCCATGTAAACAAGATTATGGAAATTGTTATTTTTGCAACGCATGTAATCTTTTAAATCAAACTATTATATTATTGTGACTATTCACAATGATCGTATTATTGTGGGTATACTGTGAGATAAAAAATATGAATTTATCTCATTTGTTGAATATTATTAGTTAACAATTATATGCTTAACAATAGTAAGACATTTCCATTCTAACAATGCTGGTCTTCTGAGAAAGGATGGTTCCTCTCTTCGTTTTCTGTATTATTGGGCTCTCAACAATCAGCTACGGGTGGTTGTTGACCAGCTCCATTATTGCAAAACTGTATCGATATTAAAGGTTGATTGTTTGAAAAAAATTGAAAGTCTCTTCTCCCTTACTTGATTAGAATATCCACAACAATACTCAGTGCCGGTTGTGTTCCTATTGGTCAGTCACTGGGATCGGCTCGTAACACCAGCCTCACTACACGATAAAAGCTCAATATTTCTGACACTGGCAAAACTGTTTCCAAGCCTATGACCGCACGCAGTGGTATTTAATCGGCAAACCTAGACCGTCACACTGAGCAAGCCAAGATGTCTGACAATCGTTTACGACCTAAGAATTTGTCATCAACATATTGTCTGGGATATAAGGGCACAGGGCGAGACCCAGATGCAGACACTGGAGGCAGATGGTCGAGTCTCTGATATTTATTATAATCCAAGGGGCAGGCAAGAGAATGGTCGTGGACAGGCAAAAGATCATAAACATGGTCAGAGTTCAGGAGTGGCAGGCAGGCTCGAGATCAGGGCAGGCAGTATGGTCAGGCAGGAGGGTTCAGTCAAGGCAGGCAAAGGTCAAAACCGAGAGGACTAGCAAAAGAGAGATAAGAAAAAGCAGGAGCACGGAAAACAGCGCTGGTTGACTTGACAAGATGAACTGGGATCAAACAAACAGGGAACACTGGAATAAATACCAAGGGACTAATGGGGAAAATGGATGACACCTGGAAGTGGGTGGGGACAATCAAAGGCAGGTGAAACGGATCAGGACGTGTCAGGGACGGCAAAATTGTGGCATAAGAAGGCTAAAATCATACAGTCTGTGTGGGCCTTTAAGAATCCTCCCTCTCTGAATCATATTTCACCTCACACTTCCTCAACGTGTCGCTTACTGTTCAGTCATTGGCATGGCAACATATAGTTTTTGTTTTCTCCTCTGTAGTGATAACAGGGTACAAAGCAAAGGCACGTACCGAGACGCCCAAATAAAACACATTTTTGTGTTCTCATCAAAACAGCTGGAGGTAATGAAAGTGCACTTACACACATGGAAAGACACTTACGTCTGAGGTTAACACATAATTACGAAGATTAAATCTAGAATCTGTATAAACTATCATGTAATGTTGAATATGTCTGAGAGAGAGAAAGAGTGTCCATTTGAGTTTCCCTCCAGAGAACAATGGCTGTCTCATTTCTCTCTGTGGGGAGGCAACAGTGACCCACACTGCAAAGACGGTCCAGGCCTTAATGGGTGCGCTGGACCATTTGTGTCATATTTGCTTTTTTCGACTAATGTATTTTTAAGCACTTAGGCACACAGCGACTGGTATGCCAAATGTAGCACAGACCAAAACCAAAATGGTGCAGCACAATGGAATGCTCCAGTTGCTCAAACACCAAACCATTTCACCTGTGCTTACCTGTTTACCTTAGTCAAACTCAGGAAAAGGACCCCGGGACTTGCTCTAGAGTGAACATGGCCTTTGACTGAAGGTATCATATTTCTCTGAAAGGGGTCAATTTTGGAGTCTGGGATTAAGATATGGATCAAATTTCCTTTCTTGTACGAACCCTTAAGGAAGAATGAGAGACACGTTGACAGACAGCCAGTCAATATAACTAGAGAGAGAGAGGAGAGGAGGGGGGGAGAGAGAGAAACAAAGACAGACAAAGAAGAAAGTCCTGAGCAATATGAGCATTCTCAAAATTTGTACCAAACGCCTAACAAATCCAACTTGGTTCTGTCTGTGTTCTGTGCTCTCCAGAAGACATAAGTGTGAGTAGAACAGGAACACATGAGGTTAATTGTTGTGTGGCAGGCAAGCCTAATCCCAAAATTACAGATACAGAACCAGTAAGAGTTTCCTCTGCTCTCATGCGTTTACTCAGTATGGCACACGTACACAGACACACACGCAGCCAGACCCGTGGTCGGTTCTGCTTGTGGTGACGGCCTGGCTGACTAATGGTACTTCCTCAGCATTCCTCTCACACTACGTGCCTTTTTTGCCTGGTAGCAGCCCATTGAGAAGAATGTGGCTAGACGTGATCACAAGATGTCCATATATGTACAGACCGGTGAGAAAGCTGGTTCCACTAAACATTAAAGTATGAGTGCAAAGACTCTAGTGAAGATGAAATGTAAGTTAGTTGGACTAGTGGACTATACCTCTGTCACACTGTCAGTAGTGGATAGACAGTTGATATTA
The DNA here is from genome assembly GCF_013265735.2 of Oncorhynchus mykiss. NCBI lineage: Eukaryota > Metazoa > Chordata > Actinopteri > Salmoniformes > Salmonidae > Oncorhynchus > Oncorhynchus mykiss. The sequence continues at coordinate 37,259,297 of NC_048565.1, forward strand.
CCCGTAGTGGTGAATGAAACAGGCTGCTCATTACCAGGATATTCATTAAACATGTATCAGTTAATGAATTGGTGGGAATAAGGAAGGATGATATAGCCAAGCCTCAATGGGCTCAACTCTTGAAGATACCATGAAGAGCTCTGATTCTGTGATGTCTAAAAACCATGAAACCTATAACTGTCAAACATTGGGTTGTCCTTATCATCTGATCTGTCTTTTATCTTTCTGGTAAAGATGTGAGCTCTAAGGACATTAGTGAAGAAAAGGAACCATGGTGGTTGCAGTGGTGCAGTTTCCTGTGGGGTTTGGTTAACATTTCTCTGCAACCACCAAACACATCCTGAGCCAGAATGGTGTGTGTGTGTGTGTGTGTGTGTGTGTGTGTGTGTGTGTGTGTGTGTGTGTGTGTGTGTGTGTGTGTGTGTGTGTGTGTGTGTGTGTGTGTGTGTGTGTGTGTGTGTGTTGATGTGTGTGTGAGTGTGTGTGTGTGTGTGTGTGTGTGTGTGTGTGTGTGTGTGTGTGTGTGTGTGTGTGTGTGTGTGTGTGTACCTCTGTGTGTGTTAAGAGGATCGGACGGGTCAGCCCTACCTCACCCCTGCTCAGTTGACGCAGCAGCGTCAGAGCCTGAATGAACCAGCCAGTCTCGGCTGGGCCAGGCATCATGGGAGCATGACTGGGCTGCTTCAAAAGGACTGGCTTTGCTCTACAATAACAGAGAGAGCGAGGGGCTTGGTTGGTGTTCGGGTGACGAGATGGTTCAGGCAGCCAGGTGTTTGGATAGTGACGGTGTGAGAGTCTACTGTATGGCCAGCAGGAATTCCCATGTTTCATTCACCTCTGGGTCATACAAGATTTAGTCAGAGGATAACAAAGAGAACCTCATTCTGTTACACCCCTATTTGATATATATACAGTACAAGTCAAATGTTTGGACACACCTACTCATTCCAGGGTTTTCTTTATTTTTTAAAACTATTTTATACATTGTAGAATAATAGTGAAGACATCAAAACTATGAAATAACACATGGAATCATGTAGTATCCAAAAAAGTGGTTAACAAATAAAAATATATTTTATATTTTTCAAAGTAGCCCCCCTTTGCCTTGATGACAGCTTTGCACACTCTTGGCATTCTCTCAACCAGCTTCATGAGGTAGTCACCTGGAATGCTTTTCTAACAGTCTTGAGCACTTGTTGGCTGCTTTTCATTCACTTTGTGGTTCAACTCATCCCAAACCATCTCAATTGTGTTGAGGTCGGGTGTTTGTGGAGGCCAGGTCATCTGATGCAGCACTCCATCACGCTCCTTCTTGGTCAAATTGCCCGTCCACAGCCTGGAGGTGTGTTTTGGATCATTGTCTTGTTGAATGAGTATGTGTCCAAACTTTGACTGGTACTGCAGGTGAACCAATCTGATCAATATTTGGGCACAATGTGCGTTCGTCAGTGTCACATGCAGTCATACTCACAACTAGGGTTAAGTGGAATCTCCACAGAATTTTTGTAGTTGAAATGGGGTTTCCTTTACAGTAAGTCATGACCTGAAAGCACACAGGTGCAGTAATATAGCGCATAAATGCCACTCTTCATCTGGTGCCACCAAGCCAGAAACCTCTCTTCCAGTACCAATGAAAAATTGAAATTGTATGCTTGTTCAAAGAAATTACAAAGAAGGTACACACAAATATAGAAAGATCAGAAGAAAGTAAAGGGAAAGAGTTGTAATGTTTTTTTCAGCGTACAGTTGCAGTACATCCCCGTTAGAATTAGTGATTCCGTAGTATGAAGGGGACGAGGGGAGGGCAGAGGAAATCCTGTCGACAATGGTTAAATAAACTTGAGCGTGAGACATTGTGGATGGGATTGGGCCTTTTACCAAGTCTGGTGATCATTCACAAAGCCTGCTCACCCAGAGAAGTGTGTGTGTGTGTGTGTGTGTGTGTGTGTGTGTGTGTGTGGACGTGTTTCACTATAACAAACAAAAATTTGACCAGCTGGGCAAATGTTTTTATCCCCACAAGGTCAAATTCTATTTCTAGGGAGTATATGGTTAAGGCTAGGCTTAGTTTTAGGATTATGAACTAGAGTTAGGGTTAGGTCTTAGGGAAAATAGGATTTTGAATGGGACTGAATTGTGTGTCCCCACAAGGTTAGTACAAGACTGTGTGTGTGTGTGTGTGTGTGTGAAAGAGCAAGCTGGCCATGAGATGTCTAAGCAAACAATATTTACAAAATATAAAGTACCAGTCAAAGGTTAGGACACACCTACTCATTGAAGGGTTTTCCTTTATTTTTGCAATTTTCTACATTGTATAATAATAATTAATACATCCAAACTATTCAATAACACTAATGGAATCATGTAGTTACCAATTTTTTTTAAACAAATCAAAATAGATTTCATGTTTGATATTCTTCAAAGTAGCTACCCTTTGCATTGATGACAGCTTTGCACACTCACTTCACCCCATTCACAGTGTGTTTGCACACACGCTTGGTGTATGGAGCGATTTCAGTGCCAACAAAAACTTTATTTGAATTTTATAATTTTTAAATGTATTAGGATATTAAATGTAATATTTTTTAATGGTTAATGCACAAATTGAATCATTGAATTAATAAATTGAACATTTATATAATGATTTGAAACTAAATTGAAATGAAAAAGAAAGGAGGACCAAGGCACTCTTCATATAATTAATTAAAATGCCTTTATTAGTATGGCATGTTCAATAGAAACAAAGTTTTTTAAAAACCAATGCGTTTCTGTCATGTATTGTCATGTTGTGTCTTGTTTCTGTCCTTTCCCTTCACCCTGTCTCCCTCTGCTGGTCGTTATTAGGTTACCTTTTCTCCCACTCTTTCCCCCAGCTGTTCCTTGTCTCCTCCTAACTACCTCGTCACCCCTTTTCCCACCTGTTCCCTTTTTCCCTCTGATTAGTCCTCTATATCTCTCTCTGTTTTTGTTCCTGTCTTTGTCGGATTCTTGTTTGTGTTTTTCATGCCTGAACCAGACTATCGTCATGTTTGCTGCAACCTTGTCCTGTCCTGTCGGAATCTGCCGGTCCATCTGAGCCTACCTATGTTTTGTTATTAAAGAAGTTCTGTTTACGTTAATTCGCTTTTGGGTCCTCATTCACGCACCGTAACAGAAGAATCCGACCAAGAATGGACTCAGCGACTTCGGATCCTCTCCACTCAGCCGTCGAGATCCAGGGAGCGATGCTTGGCAGACACGAGCAGGAATTGTCTGCTGCTCGACATGCCGTTGAGACCCTGGTCACCCAAGTCTCCAACCTCACAGAACAGGTTCACCATCTCCGCCTCGATCCACCGGCCACTTCCAGGGCTTTCGAATCTCCGGAGCCCAGAATCAATAACCCGCCGTGTTACTCTGGGGAGCCCACTGAATGCCGCTCGTTCCTCACCCAGTGTGATATTGTGTTTTCTCTCCAGCCCAACACTTACTCCAGGAGCACTGCTCGTGTCGCCTACGTCATATCTCTCCTTACTGGACGGGCTCGTGAGTGGGGCACGGCAATCTGGGAGGCAAGGGCTGAGTGTACTAACCAGTATCAGGACTTTAAGGAGGAGATGATACGGGTTTTTGATCGATCTGTTTTTGGGGAGGAGGCTTCCAGGGCCCTGTCTTCCCTATGTCAAGGTAATCGATCCATAACAGACTACTCTATTGAGTTTCGCACTCTTGCTGCCTCCAGTGGCTGGAACGAGCCGGCTTTGCTCGCTCGTTTTCTGGAGGGTCTCCGCGCAGAGGTAAAGGATGAGATTCTCTCCCGGGAGGTTCCTTCCAGCGTGGATTCCTTGATTGAACTCGCTATTCGCATTGAGCGACGGGTTGATCTTCGTCACCGAGCTCGTGGAAAGGAGCTCGCGTTCTCCGTTGCCCCCCTCTCCGCATCACTACCATCTTCCTCTGCCGGCTCGGGTGCTGAGCCTATGCAGCTGGGAGGTATCCGCATCTCGACTAAGGAGAGGGAACGGAGAATCACCAACCGCCTCTGTCTCTATTGCGGTTCTGCTGGTCATTTTGTCACTTCATGTCCAGTAAAAGCCAGAGCTCATCAGTAAGCGGAGGGCTACTGGTGAGCGCTACTACTCCTGTCTCTCCTTCAAGATCCTGCACTACCTTGTCGGTCCATCTACGCTGGACCGGTTCGTCAGCTTCCTGCAGTGCCTTAATAGACTCTGGGGCGGAGGGCTGTTTTATGGACGAGACCTGGGCTCAGGAACATGACATTCCTCTCAGACAGTTAAGGGAGTCCACGGCCTTGTTCGCCCTGGATGGTAGTCCTCTCCCCAGGATTCAGCGTGAGACGCTACCTTTAACCCTCACTGTTTCTGGTAATCATAGCGAAACCATTTATTTTTTAATTTTTCGTTCACCTTTTACACCTGTTGTTTTGGGCCATCCCTGGCTAGTTTGTCATAATCCTTCCATTAATTGGTCTAGTAATTCTATCCTCTCCTGGAACGTCTCTTGTCATGTGAAATGTTTAATGTCTGCTATCCCTCCTGTTTCCTCTGTCTCTTATTCACAGGAGGAGCCTGGTGATTTGACAGGGGTGCCGGAGGAATATCACGATCTGCGCACGGTGTTCAGTCGGTCCAGGGCCACCTCTCTTCCCCCACACCGGTCGTATGATTGTAGTATTGATCTCCTTCCGGGAACCACTCCCCCCCGGGGTAGACTATACTCTCTGTCGGCTCCCGAACGTAAGGCTCTCTAAGATTATTTGTCTGTAGCTCTTGCCGCCGGTACCATAGTCCCCTCCTCCTCTCCCGCCGGAGCGGGGTTTTTTTTGTTAAGAAGAAGGACGGGTCCCTGGGCCCCTGCATAGATTATCGAGGGCTGAATGACATAACAGTGAAGAATCGTTATCCGCTTCCTCTTATGTCTTCAGCCTTCGAGATCCTGCAGGGAGCCAGGTTTTTCACTAAGTTGGACCTTCGTAACGCTTACCATCTCGTGCGCATCAGGGAGGGGGACGAGTGGAAGACGGCGTTTAACACTCCGTTAGGGCACTTTGAATACCGGGTTCTTCCTTTTGGCCTCGCTAACGCTCCAGCTGTCTTTCAGGCATTAGTCAATGATGTCCTGAGAGACATGCTGAACATCTTTGTTTTCGTTTACCTTGACGATATCCTGATTTTTTCACCGTCACTCCAGATTCATGTTCAGCACGTTCGACGTGTCCTCCAGCGCCTTTTAGAGAATTGTCTTTTTGTGAAGGCTGAGAAGTGCTCTTTTCATGCCTCCTCCGTCACATTTCTCGGTTCTGTTATTTCCGCTGAAGGCATTAAGATGGATCCCGCTAAGGTCCAAGCTGTCATTGATTGGCCCGTCCCTAAGTCACGCGTCGAGCTGCAGCGCTTTCTCGGCTTCGCGAACTTCTATCGTCGTTTCATCCGTAATTTCGGTCAGGTGGCAGCTCCTCTCACAGCCCTTACTTCTGTCAAGACGTGCTTTAAGTGGTCCGTTTCCGCCCAGGGAGCTTTTGATCTCCTCAAGAATCGTTTTACATCCGCACCTATCCTTGTTACACCTGACGTCACTAGACAGTTCGTTGTCGAGGTTGACGCGTCAGAGGTGGGCGTGGGAGCCATTCTTTCTCAGCGCTCCCTCTCTGACGACAAGGTCCACCCTTGCGCGTATTTTTCTCTTCGCCTGTCGCCGTCGGAACGTAACTATGATGTGGGAAACCGCGAACTGCTCGCCATCCGGTTAGCCCTAGGCGAATGGCGACAGTGGTTGGAGGGGGCGACCGTTCCTTTTGTCGTTTGGACTGACCATAGGAACCTTGAGTACATCCGTTCTGCCAAACGACTTAATGCGCGTCAGGCGCGCTGGGCGCTGTTTTTCGCTCGTTTCGAGTTCGTGATTTCTTATCGTCCGGGCTCTAAGAACACCAAGCCTGATGCTTTATCTCGTCTCTTCAGTTCTTCAGTAGCCTCCACTGACCCCGAGGGGATTCTCCCTGAGGGGCGTGTTGTCGGGTTGACTGTCTGGGGAATTGAGAGGCAGGTAAAGCAAGCACTCACTCAAACTCCGTCGCCGCACGCTTGTCCTAGGAACCTTCTTTTCGTTCCCGTTCCTACTCGTCTGGCCGTTCTTCAGTGGGCTCACTCTGCCAAGTTAGCCGGCCATCCTGGCGTTCGGGGTACGCTTGCTTCCATTCGCCAGCGTTTTTGGTGGCCCACCCGGGAGCATGACACGCGTCGCTTCGTGGCTGCTTGTTCGGTCTGCGCGCAGACTAAGTCCGGTAACTCCCCTCCTGCCGGCCGTCTCAGGCCGCTTCCCATTCCCTCTTGACCGTGGTCTCACATCGCCTTAGATTTTGTCACCGGACTGCCTTCGTCAGCGGGGAAGACTGTTATTCTTACGGTTGTCGACAGGTTCTCTAAGGCGGCTCATTTTATTCCCCTTGCTAAGCTTCCTTCTGCTAAAGAGACGGCACAAATCATCATCGAGAATGTTTTCAGAATTCATGGCCTTCCGTCAGACGTCGTTTCGGACAGAGGTCCGCAATTCACGTCTCAATTTTGGAGGGAGTTTTGCCGTTTGATTGGGGCTTCCGTCAGTCTCTCTTCCGGCTTTCACCCCCAGTCTAACGGTCAAGCAGAACGGGCCAATCAGACTATTGGTCGCATCTTACGCAGTCTTTCTTTTCGCAACCCTGCGTCTTGGTCAGAACAGCTCCCCTGGGCAGAATACGCCCACAACTCGCTTCCTTCGTCTGCGACCGGGCTATCTCCTTTTCAGAGTAGCCTCGGGTACCAGCCTCCGCTGTTCTCATCTCAGTTCGCCGAGTCCAGCGTCCCCTCCGTTCAGGCTTTTGTCCAACGTTGCGAGCGCACCTAGAAGAGGGTCAGGTCTGCACTTTGCCGTTATAGGGCGCAGACTGTGAGAGCTGCTAATAAGCGTAGAACTAAGAGTCCTAGATATTGTCGCGGTCAGAGAGTTTGGCTCTCCACTCAGAACCTTCCCCTTAAGACCGCTTCTCGCAAGTTGACCCCGCGGTTCATTGGTCCGTTCCGTATTTCTCGGATCATTAATCCTGTCGCAGTGCGACTTCTTCTTCCGCGATATCTTCGTCGCGTCCACCCGGTCTTCCATGTCTCCTGTGTCAAGCTCGTTCTTCGCGCCCCCGCTCGTCTTCCCCCCCCCCCCCCATCCTTGTCGAGGGCGCACCCATCTACAGGGTCCGTAGGATTTTGGACATGCGTCCTCGGGGCCGTGGTCATCAGTACCTAATAGATTGGGAGGGGTACGGTCCTGAGGAGAGGAGTTGGGTTCCCTCTCGGGACGTGCTGGACCGTGCGCTGATCGATGATTTCCTCCGTTGCCGCCAGGTTTCCTCCTCGAGTGCGCCAGGAGGCGCTCGGTGAGTGGGGGGGTACTGTCATGTATTGTCATGTTGTGTCTTGTTTCTGTCCTTTCCCTTCACCCTGTCTCCCTCTGCTGGTCGTTATTAGGTTACCTTTTCTCCCCCTCTTTCCCCCAGCTGTTCCTTGTCTCCTCCTAACTACCTCGTCACCCCTTTTCCCACCTGTTCCCTTTTTCCCTCTGATTAGTCCTCTATATCTCTCTCTGTTTTTGTTCCTGTCTTTGTCGGATTCTTGTTTGTGTTTTTCATGCCTGAACCAGACTATCGTCATGTTTGCTGCAACCTTGTCCTGTCCTGTCGGAATCTGCCGGTCCATCTGAGCCTACCTATGTTTTGTTATTAAAGAAGTTCTGTTTACGTTAATTCGCTTTTGGGTCCTCATTCACGCACCGTAACAGTTTCGGCTACATGGCCTTCGTCAGGGAGTACAAGAAAAGGGAATACAATGTCCTCTTTTGAACAGCTTTTCCAATTAGCCCTAATTGGAAGAGGGAGTGGTTACAAAATTAATGTTAATTTCAATGTAATTCAATATTCAATATTTATAAATTCACTTTGAATATGGTAAATATGTTCCTAGTCCATCATTGAAAAGAAGAATTTGTTCTTAACTGACTTGCCTAGTTAAATAACGGTTTAAAAAAATAAATAAATATATATATATATATATATATATATATATATACACACACAGTGGGGCAAAAAAGTATTTAGTCAGCCACCAAATGTGCAAGTTCTCCCACTTAAAAAGATGAGAGGCCTGAAAAAAAAATCCAGAAAGTCACATTGTAGGATTTTTAATGAATTTATTTGTAAATTATGGTGGAAAATAGTATTTGGTCACCTACAAACAAACAAGATTTCTGGCTCTCACAGACCTGTAACTTCTTCTTTAACCTCTTGCAGCTCCCCCCCTACTTTGTGCAATTTCCACCTGAAGACATACCCAAATCTAACAGCCTGTAGCTCAGGCACAGTACCAAGGATATGCATATTCTTGGTACCATTTGAAAGAAAACACTCTGAAGTTTGTGTAAATGTGAATTGAATGTAGGAGAATAACACAATAGCCCCCCTCACAATAGATCTGGTTTAGATAAAACAATGAAAAAAAACATTCGTTTTTTATTTTTATATCATCATCTTTAAAATGAACAAGATAAAACAAACATTCAGATAGGATGATGGGGACAATTTCAGTGAAACATATAAGAGGGCAACAGTACTTTCAGAATGATAACTTCCAAAATGAGTGTGCTACATGACATTTATCATGAAGTCACCCAGGTGTCCCACACAAGTAGCCCAAATGTACCCAAGTGGCCAAATTGGTGAAGGTATACATTTTGAAACAAATAACTATATACAAAATACCAAAATGGTATTCTAACACACACTGAATTGAGAAAAAAAATGGAACAAAAAAAATGGAAACAAATAATTATTATTGATAAAAAAATATATGAAAAAAATATATATATACATTTACAAAATAACATGGGTAATTATTTACACACTTTCAAATATTTGGAAGACCCTCAGTCCTCTATCAAATCAAATCAATTTATATAGCCCCAGCCTAAAACCCCAAACAGCAAGCAATGCAGGTGTAGAAGCACGGTGGCTAGGAGAAACTCCCTAGAAAGGCAAAAACCTAGGAAGAACCTAGAGAGGAACCAGGCTATGAGGGGTGGGCCAGTCCTCTTCTGGCTGTGCCGGGTGGAGATCACAGTGGTTGTAGAGGGTGCAACAGGACAGCACCTTAAGAGTAAAAATGAACAGTTTACGGTTCCATATCCGAAGGCAGAACAGATGAAACTGGAACAGCGGCAAGGCCAGGTGGACTGGGGACAGCAAGGAGTCATCATGCCAGGTAGTCCTGACGCATGGTCCTAGGGCTCAGGTCCTCCTCAGAGAGAAAGAGAGAATTAGAGAGAGCATACTTAAATTCACACAGGACATCGGATAAGACTCCCATTTGGAGTCAGTGTCACTGTGAAAGAAAATGTAAAGTTAGAACAGTTTCACATATGAGCCCTGTATCAACAGGTATAATAAACAGATATATATAGAGAGTTGAAGGTTGAAGGTTGACTATATTAGGTTGAATATATTATTATATTATTATTACCTGCTAGATCTACTGTCTCTTTTATATTATGACATTTCAGCTAGATCTACTGTCTCTATTATATTATGACAGACCAGCTAGATCTACTGTCTTTGTTATATTACAACAGACCAGCTGTATCTACTGTCTCCATTTCACTTTGGCCATTGATGTGGTCCCGCCCTCTCCTCAGCCTCAAATAGGCTATTTCATGTGGGTTGGGGTGAGGCGGCAGACACACGCATCTCACATTTCATGACATTACATGTTTATACAGTGGGGCAAAAAAAGTATTTAGTCAGCCACCAATTGTGCAAGTTCTCCCACTTAAAAAGATGAAAGAGGCCTGTAATTTACACTTCAACTATGACAGACAAAATGAGAAAGAAAATCACATTGTAGGATTTTTAATGAATTTATTTGCAAATTATGGTGGAAAATAAGTATTTGGTCACCCTACCCTCCCTGTTTGTAGCATTTCAACTAATATTGCCCTAGAAATAAATACTTTATGCAAGAGTGACGCATATAAGGCCCTGCCCCGCCCTCCATTCGGAAAAGCTGACCAGGACTCAATTTTGTTGATCCCTGCCTACAGACAGAAACTAAAACAAGAAGCTCCCGCGCTGAGGTCTGTTCAACGCTGGTCCGACCAATCTGATTCCACACTCCAAGACTGCATCCATCACGTGGACTGGGATATGTTTCGTATTGCATCAAACAACAACATTGACGAATACGCTGATTCGGTGAGCGAGTTCATTAGAACGTGCGTTGAAGATGTCATTCCCATAGCAATGATTAAAACATTTCCAAACCAGAAGCCTACGGATTGATGGCAGCATTCGCGTGAAACTGAAAGCCCGAACCACTGCTTTTAATCAGGGCAAGGTGACCAGAAACATGACCGAATACAAACAGTGTAGCTATTCCCTCCGCAAGGCAATCAAACAAGCTCAGCGTCAGTATAGAGACAAATTAGAATCTCAATTAAACGGCTCAGACACAAGAGGTATGTGGTAGGGTCTACACTCAATCACGGATTACAAAAAGAAAACCAGCCCCGTCACGGACCAGGATGTCTTGCTCCCAGGCAGACTAAATAACTTTTTTGCCCGCTTTGAGGACAATACAGTGCCACTGACACGGCCTGCAACCAAAACCTGCGGACTCTCACTGCAGCCGACGTGAGGAAAACATTTAAACGTGTTAACCCTCGCAAGGCTGCAGACCCAGACGGCATCCCCATCCGCGCCCTCAGAGCATGCGCAGACCAGCTGGCTGGTGTGTTTACGGACATATTCAATCAATCCCTATCCCAGTCTGTTGTTCCCACATGCTTCAAGAGGGCCACCATTGTTCCTGTTCCCAAGAAAGCTAAGGTAACTGAGCTAAACGACTACCTCACTTCCGTCATCATGAAGTGCTTTGAGAGACTAGTCAAGGACCATATCACCTCCACCCTACCTGACACCCTAGACTCACTCCAATTTGTTTACCGCCCAAATAGGTCCACAGACGACTCAATCACAACCACACTGCACACTGCCCTAACCAATCTTGACAAGAGGAATACCTATGTGAGAATGCTGTTCATCGACTACTGCTCAGTATTTAACACCATAGTACCCTCCAAACTCGTCATCAAGCTCGAGACCCTGGGTCTCGACCCCGCCCTGTGCAACTGGGTACTGGACTTCCTGACGGGCCGCCCCCAGGTGGTGAGGGTAGGCAACAACATCTCCACCCCGCTGATCCTCAACACTGGGGCCCCACAAGGGTGCGTTCTGAGCCCTCTCCTGTACTCCCTGTTCACCCAAGACTGCGTGGCCACGCACGTCTCCAACTCAATCATCAAGTTTGCGGACGACACAACAATGGTAGGCTTGATTACCAACAACGACGAGATGGCCTAGGAGGGAGGAGGGAGGAGGTCAGGGCCCTCGGAGTGTGGTGTCAGGAAAATAACCTCACACTCAACGTCAACAAAACTAAGGAGATGATTGTGGACTTCAGGAAACAGCAGAGGGAACACCCCCCTATCCACATTGATGGAACAGTAGTGGAGAGGGTAGTAAGTTTTAAGTTCCTCGACGTACACATCACAGACAAACTGAATTGGTCCACCAACACAGACAGCATCGTGAAGAAGGCGCAGCAGCGCCTCTTCAACCTCAGGAGGCTGAAGAAATTCGGCTTGTCACCAAAAGCACTCACAAACTTCTACAGATGCACAATCGAGAGCATCCTGTCGGGCTGTATCACCGCCTGGTACGGTAACTGCTCCGCCCACAACCGTAAGGCTCTCCAGAAGGTAGTGAGGTCTGCACAACGCATCACCGGGGGCAAACTACCTGCCCTCCAGGACACCTACACCACCCGATGTCACAGGAAGGCCATAAAGATCATCAAGGACAACAACCACCCGAGCCACTGCCTGTTCACCCCGCTATCATCCAGAAGGCGAGGTCAGTACAGGTGCATCAAAGCTGGGACCGAGAGACTGAAAAACAGCTTTTATCTCAAGGCCATCAGACTGTTAAACAGCCACCACTAACATTGAGTGGCTGCTGCCAACACACTGACTCAACTCCAGCCACTTTAATAATGGGAATTGATGGGATCCTCACTGCAGGCTCCGGGCCATGGATCATCACTGGAGGCTTCGTGCCATGGATCATCACTGGAGGCTTTGGGCCATGGATCATCACTGGAGGCTTCGCTCTTGGAGTAGGCACCGGATACACTGGGCCGTGAAGGCGCACTGGAGGTCTCGAGCATAGAGCCTGCACAACCTGTCCTGGCTGGATGGTTACCTTCGCCCGGAAAATGCGGGGCGCTGGCACAGGACACACTGGGCTGTGCAGATGCACCGGAGACACAGTGCGCAGAGCCGGCGCAGGATATCCTGGGCCGAAGAGACGCACTGGAGGCCAGGTGCGCTGAGCCGGCACCATCCGTCCTGGCTGGATGCTTACTTTAGCCCGTCCAATGCGGGGAGCTGGAATGTAGCGCACCGGGCTGTGAACGCGCTGTGGAGACACCGTGCACTCCACCGCATAACACGGCACCTGACCAGTACCACGCTTCCTACGGTAAGCACGAGGAGTTGGCTCAGGTCTCCAACCTGACTCAGCCAATCTCCTCGTGTGCCTCCCCCAAAAAACATTTTGGGGCTGCCTCTCTTGCCTGCTCCGCTGTGCCAACTCCTCGTATTGTCGCCACTCTGCTTTCACCGCTTCTGTCTCCTCCCTTTGACGCCGATACTCTCCAGCCTTTGCCCAGGGTCCCTTGCCTTCCAAGATCTCCTCCCATGTCCATTCCTCCAGAAAACGGTGCTCCTCCCGGCCACGCCGCTTGGTCCGTTTGTGGTGGATAGTTCAGTCACAATCGCCGTCGTCGTGGAAATGACCGGACCAAGGTGCAGGGTGGTGAGTGTACATTTCTCTTTATTTATAAATATCGCCAACAAAACAAAGAATGAGGAAACGACCATGAAGCTTACTTCAGCTATACAGGCTACTATAACAAAGACAACAACCCACAACTAAGGTGGAAAAACAGGGTGCCTAAGTATGATTCCCAATCAGAGACAATGATAGACAGCTGTCCCTGATTGAGAACCATACCCGGCCAAAACATAGAAACAGGAAACATAGAAATAAAGAAACTAGAATGCCCACCCTAGTCACACCCAATGGAAAATATATGTTCAGCTGTTTGAAGCTGGTGTACAAAGTCTAAAGTAAAAGATGCAAAAACAAAACTTAACAACGGAAGCATAGAAATGGCAAACATAGAATAGATCTTCTGCTTCTTAGACTTGCTTTCAATGAGAATGACAGTTCTATAACGTGTATTTGGTCAGGTCACCCAAAAAGTTACATATTGCTGCTTTAAGTGAAACTGATACATTTTTTGATTTATACTAAACATTTTTAGTCATGATTTTTCATGTGGCAGACAAAGAAATTAAAGTTTTAGTCTAATTGCCTCCAATTTTGTGGCAGAGCCACAATGAGTTGGTTGTAATTTTGTAGTGAGCATACACTGTTGCTTGTGTGGCAACTTTACTGTTCTTGTTTACAATGTCCTTTATTAAAAAAAAATTGAAATCCCCCCAAATTTGTATTTATCAATATATTGGAGTTTACCCATATTATTCGGTGGAATATTAGATTTGTCCTTTTCTGGAGGATGAAATAAATTAATTTGAAAAGGAATCCATTGTAAATCCACAGAACATGTACTGTTTTATCCTCAAACAAGCAAATAGCCTACTCTCAAACTAAGGATGGGCCTCTCTTAGTAGCTTAAATAATATATTTGGATTTAGGTACAATGAAGGCTTTAAGAGAGAGATTAATGCCTTAATACTTGATCATTTTAACCCTCCAAACTCATTTTCGTTATATAAATATGCTCGTTTAACTTTCTGGTTTACCATTCCAAATAACAATTTCTCGCATGATTTCAAAAAGGATATTATAAGGATATATTTACCTTGAAACCCCCATTATTAGCCAGATAATTTTATTTAGAAAGGCCCACTGGGCTAAAAATGGACCAGCACTTCCGAAATGCCAAATGGCCAGTGTCCGCCTGCTTGAAACCCGACTAACATGTGGTAAACCGTGGGGTGTTGGGTAGAGCATGCAGAGATTAACACAGAGACATGGAGGTTTTAGTCAGAAAACATGACTTTCCTAGACAACAAAATAATGTAGGGTTGGCTCGGTCCTTCTCATATTCAGTTCCGTGCCTTTCTTTCTGTCTTTTTCGCTGTGTGCCACGGTGTCCCTTCATCTGATCTCTAGCATTGTCATCCCTTCCTGCTGGACCGCCACGCTTCTGGTATCCGTTGGTAAAACCTGGCTCAAGATTGTAACAAACAATGGGAAACCAAACACTGAGTAAAGGAATAACGAAATTCATTTATTCCATAAATAAAGTAAACACTCACAACAATAATCAGATGAGGCATGAAGGTCAGTAATTAGGTGTCAACTGCCGAAGCCACAATGAAACAAAGGTATGCATGTGTAGTGTGGTTCGTTCTGCGTTGTGTACTTTTAACCTCTCTGGGATATGTGGGACGGTAGCGTCCCACCTCGCCAACAGCCAGTGAAATTGCAGGGCGCCAAATTCAGAACAGAAATCCCATAATTAAAATTCCTCAAACATACAAGTATTTTACACCATTTTAAAGATAAACTTGTTATAAATCCAGCCACAGTGTCCGATTTCAAAAAGGCTTTACGACGAAAGCACATCAAACGATTATGTTAGGTCACTACCTAGTCACAGAAAAACACAGCCATTTTTCCAGCCAAAGAGAGGAGTCACAAAAAGCAGAAATAGAGATAAAATTAATCACTAACCTTTGATGATCTTCATCAGATGACACTCATAGGACTTCATGTCACACAATACATGTATGTTTTGTTCGATAAAGTTCATATTTATATCCAAACATCTCAGTTTACATTGGCGCGTTATGTTCAGTAGTGATTTTGCAGAGAGCCACATCAATTTCCAGAAATACTCATAATAAACATTGATAAATTATACAAGTGTTATGCATGGAATTTTAGATCTCTCTCATTTCTCCTTAATGCCTTAATGCAACCGCTTTGTCAGATTTTTAAAAATCTTTACGGAAAAAGGACACCATCTGAGTAAAGCTCTCAGACAACAAAACAAGCCATACAGATATCTGCCATGTTGTGGAGTCAACAGTAGTCAGAAATAGCATTATAAATCTTCACTTACCTTTGATGATTTTCATCGGAATGCACTCACATGAATTGCAGTTCCACAATAAATGTTTGATTTGTTTGATAAAGTCCATAATTTATGTCCAAACACCTCCTTTTTGTTCACGCGTTTAGTACACAATCCAAACTCACGACGCGAGTCTAAGCGAAATTTCAAACGAAAATCCATATTACAGTTCGTAGAAACATGTCAAAAGAAGTATAGAATCAATCTATAGGATGTTTTTATCATAAATCTTCAATAATGTTTCAACCGGAGAATTCCTTTGTCTGTAGAAATGTAATGGAACACTGCTAACTCTCACGTGAGCGCGCGTGATCAGGTCATGCTACTCTGGCAGACCTCTGACTCATTCAGCTCCCATTCCCCCCTCCTTCACAGTAGAAGCAACAAAAAAGGTTCTAAAGACATGATTCCATATGTGCTATTTCATAATTAGGACACTGCCACAACAGGAGGTCTGCTGGTTGGATTGTTTTTATTTGCCCTGCACATGAAGAGACAACACACAATATTTTAGCCCTTGGCGCAGTCACAGCTTTCAGGCACCTTGCTAGCCGAAGGTCAGGCAAAAGAGAACAATAAGCAGGTATGGAAATACAGAATACCTGCGATGGGCCAAACTAAAATATACAAAACTTTTACAATCACGTGTATGTACAACATAGATATGAAAAAGTGTTTGTACATCAAAAACTAACATTAGCTATGCAGCTGTAATTACTGTAATAATAATAATTATTATTATTATCAAATTATTAACATGCCCTCTTGACCTGGCCTATTTGAATTGGTCCTTGTGTGCAACTTGGTGTATAATCGAGAGGAACAACATCACACTGTTACATTCACCTCCACTGTTTTACACTAGATTATAGGCACAAAACACATTACCTAGAAGGTAACAAAGCAAAGAAAGAAAAAAAAAATGTCACCCCCCCAGGGAGACAGAGTAACCCAGTGTAGTCCCTTAATTCTAGACCCACAAATGGTCGATCAGCTGAAAAACTATCCTGCGAAGGAATAAGAAAAGTAAGGGGTAGCTAATCACTTATTCCAATGCCATATACTACAAACAAACTTACATGAATTGTCAAATATATTAGACAAACCCACAAATCATTCTAATACACGCTTAGATTACTACATATATAAAAAAAGAAAATGTAGGCAATATCCTACCGTCACTGAGAAACCAAGAACTGTTTCATTTCCTGTGTAGACATAGTTTGGATTAGCCTATCCACTGGCTTAATACGTCTACCTAGTCTAGTCATAACACCCTCACCCAAAAACCTAGCAGGATTGTCACGGACAGCACTAACCGTGCTCAGAGGTCTAACCTCAGGATGGGGAGTAATACAGATCGGCATATCCGGAGCCAGCACACTTTCAGTTACAGACTCAATGCTAGTAGTGTCAGACGACTGATCAGAATCCTGGTAGATTGTCTCAGACCACACTGACAAAGCATCTTCAACCAAGGTAACATCATCTGTCACAGCATCATCCACACGGAATGGAGTTTCGCTATCAGAACTAATGTAGGCTTCGGGGATATCTCTCTGGTCCACACCTCACTTAAGGGGATTTCATACGGTTGTTCCACTTCACTTCCATCAGCTGACACTTCACCATCGTCTTGGAGTATCCTCCCAGAAGACTTAGGAAGGCCTGCTACCCAGTGGACAGTCCTGGCGTCACTCCCATCCATTTGGCTGGACCCTACAGACATCTCAGAGATCACGTCACCACTCGATAGAGATCCGTGACCCTCAGGTTCCTCCCACAAAGGCAAAGGCAGAAAGTTGACTGGCATAATCAGGTTCCTATGAACAGTTTTGATGCGTCCAATGGTATGGATTTGGATACGACATGTGTTCAGTGAGCAACACCACACTCTCCCAGCGATCAGCCAGTGTTTTCTTGCCCCTCTCCCCCTTGTTAGCAAGTAGAACTCTGTCTCTCTTCTGCACCGAGTGACCCTTAGACCGTCTGTTGTAGACCTCGGCTTGTCTCTTTTGTTGCTTACTGGCATGCTGCTGGGCCAATGTCATGGCCTCTCTCAGATCCTCACTCAGAGACTGGACATACTTATCCACGTCTACTGTGTCCCCATTCAACAGCACACTTTCAAACATAACATCTACCGGCAACCTAGCGGTGCATCCAACAGTGCAGTTATAGGAGAATGTCAGTGTGTTCAACACCTGAGGCCATTTAGCCTTGGACCTAGCTGGCAGAGCTCTAATCATCCCACCCAGTGTGCGATTCAGACATTCTGCTTGACCGTTACCCATGGAATGGTAAGGTGTGGTGTGGGACTTTTCAACACCAGATAACTGAAGTAATTCCTCAATAAGTGAACTCTCAAAGTTAGCACCCCTGTCAGAATGGATACAATCTGCGAACCCATAAATGCAGAAGAAATTATTCCAGAGAACACGAGCAACAGTCTTAGCAGACTGGTTTGGACATGGATACGCACAGGCCAGCTTAGTAAAGTGATCTGTCACTACTAACACATCAATAGACTTATTGTTCAAATCTTCTGCAGTACAGAAATCAATACACACGAGTTCTAAAGGTACCGTTGTCACAATGGAGACAAGTGGAGCTCTTGCTTCAGGCTCAGGTGCTTTACTCAACACACATCTCTTACAGTGGACCACGTATTCCTTGACATCCTTCCACAGATTCCCAGTAAAACCATTGTCTCGTGAGCCACAATGTTCACTGCTGACCCTGATGACCAGCATCATCATGAACTCCCTTCAACACAAGGCCTCTTAAAGACACAGGTACGACATACTGGAATATTTTCTTCTTACTCACTGGGTGTTTTGAGACACGATACAGAATCCCTAACCACGTGGTGAGTTTTCCCCACTGTCTTAGACTTTGAACTGTTTATTTAGCTTCAAGGACTCGCTCTCTCCTAGATGGGCTTGCCTCTATCTACAAAGAACATGACTCTGCTGATGATAGGATCCAGTGACTGGTTATTATACAGCTCCTTGTGTGTAAGGACAGGTAATGGGCTCTGACCCATGGACATCAACTTCTCAAGGTGCTGCACATGTGAAACTGCCCTCACTGTGGCACCATCATCCCATCAGGGGTGAGCATGGAGGACAGCAGACACCTCTTCACAGGAAACCAACCCACTGACATCGTCTCCAGCTCTACTCAACTCACTCCCAGGAGCCATAGACGTTCTACAGCCAGCCTCGGGCTGCTCACAGGGAAGGCGGAACATGTCTTGTACATCATCCACTCAAAGACCTCTGGCTTCCTCCAGCAGGACATCATATGGAATTCTTGTCAGTCGGTGCAGAACTTGAGAGGACAAATGGCTCTCTGCTCAAAGCATCAGCAACGACATTCTTGGGCCCTGGTATGTACTGGATATCAAAATCAAAGGATGCCAGCTTTGCAACCCATCTCTGCTCGCATGCATCAAGTCTCGGCTTTGTAAGAATATATTTGAGTGGATTGTTGTCGGTCCACACAGTAAACTTATGCCCTCGCAGCCAATGGCTGAATTTATCATGAATGGCCCATTTCATGGCTAGAAATTCCAGCCAGTGAGAAGGATACTTGGATTGTGCATGATTAAGAGATTTACAAACAAAAGCTATTGGCCTGGCTATGGCCTTCCCATCTTGCACTTGGGATAGTACAGCTCCCAAACCACTAGTAGATGCATCAACAGAAAGTAAAAATGGCTGAGAAAAATCTGGATGAGCCAGCAGTGCCTGGTCAACTAGTGCTGCTTTCAAAGCTTCAAAAGCAAGTTGACATTCGGCAGTCCAGTCTGCAGCAGTGAGCCTGTGAGAGGGACCAGGCCTCTTTCTGCCCTTGCCTCTCCTAGGCTTTTCTGACCTGTGGTCAGCTGAAACAATGGCCTAGCAACCATGGAACAATTCTCAATTTAGTGTTGATAGTATACTACCATACCAAGGAAAGAACGGATATTGCTAGGAGACGGAGTGACACCATCAGCTTCCATCATCCCACTCTCAGTCACATTTAAATTGGTTTGAACCTTAGCAGGGTCGGTGGCTACACCCTCCTGAGAAATGATGTGGCCCAAAAACTTAACAGACCTCAAAAACTTGCACTTAGACGGAGACAGTTTAAAATTGTGCTCCTGCAACCGCTGAAAAACCATCTCAAGTCTCTGCAGACTCTCTTCCTCCGTCTTAGCAAAAACCATCAGATCATCCAAATAGCAAAGGAGACTTAGAAAGTTTTGGGGGATACACATGACTCCTCGGAAGTGCGGCGTCTACCAGGAGATTTATCGCACAATCCCCCTGTCGATGGGGTGGTAATGAGTCGCCTTCTTTTTGGAGAAGGCGAGAGCCAAATCAGCATATTCAGGGGGGGTGGCACATGGTGGTGACCTGGTCTGGATTTTCCACCGTGGTAGCACCAATGGAAACCCCTACACACCTCCCCGAGCACTCTTGCGACCACCCCGTGAGAGCCCTCTGTTGCCATGAAATAGTGTGGTCATGACGAGCTAACCAGGGAACAGTGAAAAGTGGAGCGGCGATGGCTAGAAGACCGGTGACATCGACCGCCACCCAAACAAGGGGAGGAGTCGACTTCGGCGGATGTCGTGACAAGAACATACCTTGCAAGATGAAGGTCAGGCAAAATAGAACAATAAGGGGGTATGGAAATACAGATAACCCGCGATGGGCCAAACCAAAATATACAAACCTTTTAAAATCACGTGTATGTACAAGCAATAGACAATACAAATATACTTGCACACTCCCTGAACATCCAACCACCCTGGTCCACCACTTAACTCAACCCACACCTCCAGCTGGATACAAATTAAGAAAAGGAGAGGAAGAGAGAGACCAAGAGAGAGGAGACCAAATTGTCATAGAACATTCATTATTAAACAGGACGGCTAAGGAGAGGGTAGACGGGACAAAGCATCCACCGAAAACATTAGCAAGGCTTCAACAAATTCACATGACAGAGCTGTGTAGCCTTTTTCCTTTGTGGATTTGCAACCACATAGTTCAACTCCGAAACCTGATGTACCACTGTATATGGCTGTATACATTTTGGGGGAGCAGACAAAGGAAGGAAGGTCAGGCACTTCATCTGGCACCTCTGAGATGGGCCGAAGGCTATGGGGGGTGATAATCCACCTTGCCAGACCCACACACTGGCAAGGTAATTTCCTAGAATCACCACCACTCCTTCGACAGACAATGAGGGACGCACTCATATGATGACCTCACCTTGTACCAGTTCTGTCGAGTGCACAAGTTTGTGTAAAGGGACAGACGAAATATACAAACCTATCCTTCGGAGCAAGACACGGTGTGTCCGTCTCTGGATAAAAATGGAGCACTGACTACAGAATGAAAGACTGAAGCACCAGTGTCTCGCAGCACTTTAACTGGGACCCACTCTTGGTTACCTATCAGCGATACGTAACCCTCTAACGAATGGTGAATAGATGGGTGCACTGTCAACCATACCCAATGGTTCTTTTAACTGGTCCTGAGGTGGAACAATTGAATCCCTTACCTTAAAAGCAAGTGCTGCTAATGCCGTAGGCTTTATGGGCGCATTAACCCCAGAAGGCCTAGCTTTAACTCTTAAGGACAGGGCATTCATTTTTCCAATGACCTTTACCATGGTAGTAATTACAGATTTTGCCATGATCTGATTTCACATCGGAACCACAGTCAACTCCTTGAGACAAGATCAGGCCCAGTAGGAAATCATTTTTGTCACAAAACTCTCCCTGCGACCATAATTGTGAAGACATGGTTCCCCAAAGTAATCTTTATGTGTCAGCACATGCTTCAGCACAACACGGCAGCCTCAGAGGCGGTCTATTCACTATGCTCATTTATGTATGTGGCAAGGCGGTCAGAGACAGAACTGCTCCAGCACAACTAAGCTGCACAACTGCTCGTAGGTTGTACCATCCAACGAAATGAACCATCGGTTAAACTGGGTGTGCAAATCCCGTGTGAACTCAACATAAGTCTGTCAGCTTTTATCCAGGTTCTAAACCGCTGGTGATACGCTTCAGGAACTAACTCATAGGTGTGCAACACAGCAGCTTCAACTCTTCCATAGTTCTGGCTGTCAGCAACGTTAAGAGCCAACAGGCCTCTTGTGCTTTCCCATTTAGCACACATTGCAACATCAATGTACGGTCGGTATCAGGCCAATTCCTGGAAACAGGTACCCTTTCAAACAGTAAAAGAAATCTCAGGTTGCTTTCCACTGAATTTCGGCAGGATCCTCAAGTTTCCAGCTACGTCGAAGGAAAGCTGAGCACGACCTCTGGAGAAATCATCATAACTGTCATTAAGAGACATGTCAGAGAGCTTACCATCTCTGACCAAATCTAAAACACACTTGTTGCAGCGTCAGTTTGACACACTCCGTTTCTTGTTTAAGCCTTTCATCCTCCAAGGTGTGTTGCTGTTTCAGCCTATCATGCTCTAGTTGTAGCAATATTTCCTTTTGCTGTTCAAAAGATAAAACAGGATTAGGGGCATTTGCTGTGGACCGAAATGTAGCAAAACCAGAACAAAATTACTCCATTAGAATGCTGGATTCGATCAAGTTGGCCGTTAGTATGGACTTAACCGTCTAGTCAGACGTTTATCATCAATCTCAATGTTACGCAATTCGTAACAATTGGTCTTTAATATAGCAATCCAGAAACTCCTCCCTCGGGACTTGGAAGAATTCCTCAATGTTAGCCATAGTCAAAGTCAACCAATTATGGACAAATAACAACCTGCTCTCGCCCCAATTGAGTACATCAAACCAGAAGCACAGTGTCAACCACAAAAGAGAAAAAGCTTCCCCAATACCTATTACTAGCTCAACCACTTAGTTCCACACGTGATATGCTGGTAGAAATTAGGCAAGATGGGTTTCAGTTTTCCTGCATTAAAATCACCAGCCACTAGCAGCGTCACCACTGGATGAGAATTTTTTGTTTGCTTATGGGCAAATATGAAAAATAAATGCCTGGACCTGTTAAGACATGAATGTATGGTTCACTGCTTTGATGAAGCTCAGTGGGTGGGGGAACAGGGGTAAGGTGGAGGGAGAGAGAGAGGGTTGGAATGGTAGAGCCGAGGGAGAGAGAGGGGCGTGGGGTGGTGTAGAGTGGTGGAGTACATCCCTCTGTCTGTCTCCGTCTCTCTCTCCCAATGTTGAATGAAGCCCCCCCCCCAACTTCCACTAACGAAGGAAGTTTATTTTTCCCCCACATCACAATGAGCAGCAGGCTGTCTGCCTGGCCTGCATGTTCCCCATTGGGTCTGTAATCAAACATCTCCATTATGTCAGATCCCTTTAACCAAAGCTCCAAAACTCTCATGGTCACATGTACGCACGTACATATGTGCACACACCCATCATAAGTTGGATCTGAAGGACATCTGGACACTAGTATAATAGCCAAACCATCACACCATGACAGTATTGGCCCTCTTCATGACAGTATTGGCCCTCTTCTGTCTCCATGGCAACTGTCCGTGGTATTACTGATGTCATGTGACTCGCCATGCTGTGTGTTTGTAAGTCTGACCTCCAGCCCTACACCCCAGACACTACACCATGCTCTCCTTCCTTAAGACTCAGCCCTCATTTCATCAAAACCATGTATCTTCTAAAACAGCCAATCAGACGTGTTCCTCTACAGCGAGCGGTGCCTGACTCTAGATGTTCTGGGTATTGGACTGTATGCTCCATGTAGCTCAGTTGGTAGAGCATTGTGCTTGCAATGCCAGGGTTGTGGGTTTGATTCCCATGGGGGTGCCAGTATGAAAATGTAAGCACTCACTACTGTAAGTTGCTCTGGATAAGAGCATCTACAACAATGTAATGACAGAGACAGGCAGCCTCTGCTCAGGGAAGGAAATGTCACTGTGGCAGGAGGCTGGCAAAATGTCAAAATCCTTTGGTCATAACTACCCAGCTAGCACATAATGTTCTAAGAGCCATATATTTCTTATAGCATGGTTGTCTTATGGTTATTTTGCATCCAACCTTCCCACTACTTTCTGGGGAAGGATGTTTACTTGGCTTTGGATCATTCTCAGCACATTTAAGCAACTTTACAAAAAAAGCATTGTTTTCTAGGTTACTTTAACAGAATGTTTCCTACAAGTTCAAACGTGGTTACATTTAATTTCAATTTTGGTAATGTTCTAGGAAAATTCTCCAAAATTCTCCAACTGATTTGGTATTGGGAATGTTATGATGTTCCTCTGTGGGAATTTACTTCAGCATTTTCTACAGGTTTTTTTCTACAGGGTTCTTCATGTTTCTATTTAAAGGCATGTTCTCAGAACGTTCAGAAACATAATTTCTAGTGGGAATTTCAGTACTTCAGCACATAAACCACAAGACGACATTAGTAACATTCAAAGAATGTTCTAAGAATGTTATTTAAAACATATACATCCGTTGTCAACAACAAAAATCTCTAGTTCCTCTATCTCATTTTTGTTTTTGCCCTAGCACTACACACCTGATCCAAATCATCAACTCACCATCAGACTTCTCATTTGCAACTGCGACCTGGCCAAGATAAAGCATAGCAGTGTGAACAGACAACACAGAGTTACACATGGAGTAAACAATTAACAAGTCAATAACACAGTAGAACAAAAAAGAGTATATATACAGGTGTGTAGTGCTAGGGCAAGGGGAAAAAGGGAAAAAAGGGAACAGTATTGAGAACCACTGCCCTATGATGTTAAAGTGTGTTGGCTGCGCTCAATAATTGGCCACACCTGATCTTGATGAAGGTTTGATTCCTTTGAAACGGGGTCTGTTTGAATAGCCTAAAATGAACAGCTTGTACGAGGAATAAAATAAAATAAAATACATAGCATGCTTGCTTTATCTTGGTGGCGTAGTGGACTAATTCCATGGCTAGAGAACAGAAGATGACAGGGTTGAATCTCACTGACGTTGTGCCAA
This sequence comes from Oncorhynchus mykiss, assembly GCF_013265735.2. Taxonomy (NCBI): domain Eukaryota; kingdom Metazoa; phylum Chordata; class Actinopteri; order Salmoniformes; family Salmonidae; genus Oncorhynchus; species Oncorhynchus mykiss. Next base: position 37,283,590 of record NC_048565.1, read on the forward strand.
AATAAAAATGTATGTGTTAGCATGATTAATAGTCCTGTGTGGCTCAGTTGGTAGAACATGGTGCTTGCAACGCCAGGGTTGTGGGTTCAATTTCCATGGGGGACGAGTACAGTAAAAAAAAGTATGAAAATGTATGCAATCACTACAGTAAGCCACTCTGGACAAGAGTGTCTGATAAATGAGTGAAATGTAAAATGTAATTAATGCCTAAGCAAATGAACTTCCATGTGTCTGTCCTATCTGTGCTTGGTGTTCAAAACAGTTAACCCAAAATAAGCTGGAAATCTTATTGAAAGATTTAAGGATATAACTCAAAATAACCTTAAAAATAACCTTAAAACGTTCTCAGAAACCTCCTGCAACCTAAAAATGTTCCCAGAACAAGTGACATTTTCCCATCCGTTCTGAGAATGTTTAAAACTTTCCATTTTACCGTTTTGGAAACTGATGGGTTCAAACCCAGAACCAATGGGAAACCAAAAATGTACGTTCCCACAACTTCCAATGAACTAAATGTGCTAGCTGGGTAGTTACCACAGTCACAAAGTCATAAACCTTGCCTATTTCTACCATTTATCTTCTTAAAATTAGATTTTAAACCTAACCCTAATCTTACCCACACTGCTAACATGATGCCTAACCCTAACCTACAATTAAGACCAAAGAGCACGTTTTTGTTTTCATGAATTTTTATGATATAGACTTTGTGCCTGTCGATGAAATGTCCAACACCATTCCGGAACACTTCTTGACTTCCCAATAAAAGACAGCCCCGCTGTTTGTCAATAGACCTATCAAGGTTGTGATTAGTATACTGTTGCTATATTAGTTCCTAATGGCAATGTGAATGTATCCACGTTACCAACACTTCCACCTGTCTAGTGCCAAGGTTCTGTGGGAGGTGCCTTCCTCATATGGCATCCAAACAATGGTTGTGAAAGGATGTATAAACTCATAATTTAGGAGCAATGACCACCCCCTCTCCATCCTGTGAATCTCCCTGGTATGACACAGAGTCTTTGATGGACCCCCTCCACAGCCGCTCCCCTGGTTGTCGAATCAGACCTTTGGCCAAATCTAATCTATGGGCCGATGGTTGTCATAGGTGGACTCACACCTACTGTACATGCATGCAACAGCTGCTGCCTCCCCTGCATCCATATATACTATGCAGCAGCCTGCACAATGGAGGGGATATGAGACCATTACTATGGAATTCATGGATTCAATTTTCAATTGGCAGAGATGAGGAAGGAGATTATCTTGGCTGGTGCGGCTATTGGGGGATTTAGGGTAATAGCATATTTCATCCTGTGTAAAAAGCAAAGCTATACCACATAGAACGTCTTGCACATATTCTGTATACATAAAATATCATATGGTACGGCACTGTCAGAAACAATAGCTGAACACCACAAAATATTAAGCTGGCCTTTCAAGGTTGTGTGTGAGATAGGGACAGTGGGAACATAGCTGTCATTCTGTAACAGGAGTATTTTCCCTATATTGTAGCGAGGTTGTTATAACTCCAGCTGAAATGTTCAGAGGTGTTTGTTCTTTTCTCTTTCTTTAGCGCACCTTCCATCACCGTGGTAACTAGGAGACAGTGGCTGGGTGTGTGTGGAAATGGGTGGAAGAACACTGGGCACACTGTAGAAAGCATCTGTGTGGTGCCAATTGCCTGTGTGCCCCCTGAACCCCCGCTTGTCTATCTCCCCCACTCCCCCTCCCCTCAACACAGAATGCACACATCTTTCCCTGCTTCCAAAGCAACGGCTCCAGCCAACCTCAAAGGAAGAACAAAATGTTCTCTCACCACGGTCATTGTAGTGTGGTTGTATGCAGTGTGAGCGATGGAAACAGCACTGTCACCGGTGAAATAGTGGGAAGGACCCTGGGTTATGCATTGGTGTTGCCTTTTAGGAGGGGACTCTTAATTGGGTCCTGGTAATTGTAACCAGTATAATTTTAGTGGATCTCATGTTTCATTGGTGTGTTCATTTCTCCTTTGAAACACATGGAATACCATAGCCTTTCTGAATATAGCAAGTGTCTGAATTTCCTGTGCCTACAGTTGATAGAATCAGCAATTTCCTGAAAGATAATGACATATACACTGAGTACACAAAGCATTACGAACCTGCTCTTTCCATGACATAGGTGAATCCAGGTGAAAACTATGATCCCTTACTGATGTCACTTGTTAAATCCACATCAAATCAGTGAAGATGAAGGGGAGGAGACAAGTTAAATGATTTTTAAGCCATGAGAAATGTGTAAGTGTGCCATTCAGAGAGAGGGTTACTGGGCAAAACAAAATATTTAAGTGCCTTTGAACAGGTTATGGTAGTATGTGCCAGGCACACGATTTGAGTGCATTTGTCACGCTCAACAGTTTCCCGTGTGTATCAAGAATGGTCCACCACCCAAAGGACATCCAGCCAACTTGACAACTGTGGGAAGCATTGGAGTCAACACGAGCCAGCATCCCTGTGAACCGCTTCCGACACCTTGTAGAGTCCATTCCCCAATGCATTGAGGCTGTTCAGACGGCAAAATATAATGTACATTACATATGCTGATGTAAAAAGGCCTTTATAAATCAATTTGATTGATAGGTAGCGTGTTTAGGGATAGATAGCGTGTAAAGGAATGTTTGAGAGTATGGGTGCTGTAATGAAAAGTATATAATAAATAATAATAATAATAATAAAAGTGGGTTGGCGCCCCCCCTTGGGTTGTGCCGTGTCGGAGAACTTTGTGGGCTATACTCGGCCTTGTCTCAGGATGGTAAGTTGGTGGTTGAAGATATGCCTCTAGTGGTGTGGGGGCTGTGCTTTGGCAAAGTGGGTGGGGTTATATCCTTTCTGTTTGGCCCTGTCCGGGGGTGTCCTTGGATGGAGCCACAGTGTCTCCTGTCTCAGCCTCCAGTATTTATGCTGCAGTAGTTTGTGTCGGGAGGCTAGGGTCAGTTTGTTATATCTGGAGTACTTCTCCTGTCCTATCCGGTGTCCTTTGTGAATTTAAGTATACTCTCTAATTCTCTCTTTCTTTCTCTCTAAGAACCATGCCTCAGGACTGACATGATGACTCCTTGCTGTCCCCAGTCCACCTGGCCGTGCTGCTGCTCCAGTATCAACTGTTCTGCCTGTGATTATTTGACCATGCTGGTCATTTATGAACATTTGAACATCTTGGCCATGTTCTGTTACAATCTCCACCCGGCACAGCCAGAAGAGGACTGGCCACCCCACATAGCCTGGTTTCTTCCTAGGTTTTGGCCTTTCTAGGGAGTTTTTCCTAGCCACCGTGCTTCTACACCTGCATTGCTTGCTGTTTGGGGTTTTAGGCTGGGTTTCTGTACAGCACTTTGAGATATCAGTTGATGTTCGAAGGGCTATATAAATAAATTTGATTTGATTCTCATTGGACAAGTGCACGTATGTACGACCTGTTTAAAAGCGCTTCTCACATTGTGTGTCAACGGAGCAGGTCCCAGGGTCATCCTCCAGGCCATGTGATCTCTCACAAGGGGGGATAAGATGAATCGGGGAACGCCTCAGACCTCCAAGTCAAACTTATATTGAGCACCTCTGATTTAACAAAGATGAGCTCTGTTGGGGTAAAGGGAGTGGGATACTGATGTCATTGAACACACTGGAAATGTTATACAGTGTCTGTGTGTTTATGGAGGATACAGTGCCCCACCAGTGCTGACACACACATGTAAACAGCTGTTCTAAACATACTTAGAGCGCAAATCCATCTGCCGCCGGAGGCTTAACACCCCTCTCTAGCCAGCAAATTATTCTAATTGGATTCTATGCAATAGCCATGATGCAAATCTCTGGCTTCAGATTCCAATTAAGCACACACAGACCCAGACACATCTGTATTTACACTGGAGAGGATTATATAAGACAGGATGGAGGAGAAATTGGTAAATAAAACACAGAACAGTAGGCCTTTTGTGAGTTGAATGCAATTTATTGGTTTGCTTTGTCAATATATATATCTGTTTTGGGGATGGTTATGATAGACTACATTTGTATTTAAATAAGTTAAAACCTTTCATACGCACAATCGTGAGAGATATCAGTGGACTTGTTTGCTTTCCTCAACCTATCAGGAGACCCAAAAATCACAACAGTCAGAATGTTCAGAGGAATTTCAAAGTGCCACTCACTCTGTCAGGGGTAGAATGAGTTGCACAGAAGAAATGCAGTGCTTTGATGGCCCATAATAAACACAAAAGAAATGTACAAAAACATGTTAGAATTATCCAGGTGAAAGAATGAGAACTAATTGTGACATGGGTCGTTGCATTGGGACTTGATATATGGGACTGGAATAGCCACTTTAGATACCAACATGGTGTGTTAGAATAGCTCCCATGCAGCTCCAACCTCCCTCAGGTTAACTGAGACGTACCCTGTTATGGTAACATTTGTCTGGGGCTCCACTACAGAACATAGACCTCTGCAGCAATAGTACACTTACACACCTCCATCCCAAAGCCTTAGGAGTGATGATCCGGACATAGCATAGGTCATAAACAGTCAAAACGACTATATACTATGTACAGGCCAATAGCACACCTAATATTGAAATGTGCATTGACAATGGTCATTTAGTTAAAATTAACTTAAATTAACTGTCTGACCGCTTCTCTTACAAGCATGAAATAGGCTTCATGATGGAAGTGTTTCCCTTGCTCTCCTTCACTTCCTCTTCATCCCCCTCTCAGTTCAGTGTCATGCGCTGTGGCCGCTCCAGGTTGGCACGGAACTTGTCCAGGAAGCGTGATGCCAGCTCGTCGTCCACAAGGCGCCCATCGCTGGACAGGGTGACGGTCATCAGCTGCTGGGTGCTCAGGGCACCGGTCTCCTCGGTCAGATGCAGCACAGCCCTTGATGTTCCCACAGCCAGGATACACGCCTGGGGAGGGTTGATCACCGCACTGAACTCACTGATGCCAAACATTCCCAGGTTAGAAATACTGTCAGAGAGAGCGAGAGAGAGATTTAATCTTTCATGCCAATAAAGCTCATTTGATTTGTGAGGAATCGGGAGGAATAAATAGGGGAAGGAGAGATAGGAGAATGAGGGGGAGGTATGAAGGAGTGCGAGAAAGAAAGAAGGGTGGTGAGAGAAGGGAGAGAAATGAGAGAGATAGGAGACAATGGATATCCCATTATAAATATGGCTCAGCCAGGGAAAACATGCAGACAATTAACCAAGGGGAGATTACAGTCAGAGATAACGGGGCCTTTTTACTACAGATGTCCTGTTACTAATAAATTCAATACAGCATACACTCACATCGTAAAGAAGGGTGAGAGGTGAATTAAAACTGAATACAAGAGCAGTGGAATATAGGTGAATTAAAACTGAATACAAGAGGACACCAGAGGGAACATTTCCTCAACAGACAAAGACAATGTGCCACTTGTAACAACAGAGGTGAACACAGAGAGAGACCATCCTAGCTCTGTGTCTGGTGAGCAATAACATCCATAGGCAATTTGCTGTGTGGCTTAATGACATACAGGCATTGGGGATGGATGGACGAATGGATAAAGTTGGTGTCTTAACGACAGTTCCACAGGTGCTGGTTAATGTGAAGTTAATTGGATTTTTACGAATTATCTTTGAAAGACAGGGTCCTGAAAAAGGGACGTTTCTTTATTTGCTGAGTATATCTTCAAGGAGAGATAGAAAGAGCTCACATCCTCTATAGGAATTAATTATCCTCCTCTCCGAGACAAAAACCCCATTTATGTCTAAAAGACCCCATTAATTTGAATGCATTAAAACAGCCCGCCCTCCCTCCACTGGAATGGATGGCCATGTAATTGATGGCTCGTCGTCTGGCCACATATTCTCTTCATGCCTGCATGTGATAATGTAGAATATGCATAATATATGGACTAGCTATTTTATGGGTCTGGGTTATAACTAATAGCAGGACATTTAGGACTACTTCCCTATCAGCAGACCACTGAACTATACAGGAATTATTACCTCATGCCTTGTACAAATCTTCCCCCGTGAAATAGTTCCCAATCGTTCTAATTGTGACATCATGCTGTAAAATGTCTCCACGCGTGAAAATGTTCCCAGTTCAATAATTGCACGTGCATCCCTTTATGTGGATGACTGAGCTCGTGCGGATGTCTCTCCCTCCATCTCGAAAAACTGTTCCGTGGGCACGCACATTTACTTCACACATCTGCCAATCAACGGTGGACAGGAGTATTGACCAATAACAAGATGCTCGAGGTCAGCATATAAATACCCAGACTGTGCGTCAAAGTGTTGAGGGTTGATGTGAGGAGAGATTTTTTGCATTTGCCAATTTTGATTGACAATCCATATTTGTTAATTTAACTCGCTATACAAACAAGTTAAAACTTTACACCTCGGGGGCCTCCCGGGTGGCGCAGTGGTCTAGGGCACTGCATCGCAATATTATATTTGTGCTTGTTGGCTGTACCTGCACCGAAACTTTCTTCATAGCTTGTTCTCCATCTTTTGAAATATGGAGCCAACACTTATATTTACATGACTGCTCAGAACTTTTTTTTGTCATGGCTCTCTCTTGTTCCTCTGCAGCAGACGTAGTGCCTTCAGAAAGAATTCACACCCCCTGACTTTTTCCACATTTTGTTATGTAACCGCCTGACTTAAAAATGTGTTAAATTCAGATGCGTCACTGGCCTAGACATTATACCCTATAATGTCAAAGTGGAATTATGTTTTTAAAATTAACAAAATACGAAAAGATGTCTTCAGTCAATAAATATTCAACCCCTTTGTTATGGCAAGTGTAAATAAGTTCAGGAGAGAAATAAAGTGCTTATAAAGTGCATTCGGAAAGAGTTCAGACCCCTTGACTTGTTCTACATTTTGTTAAAGCCTTATTCTAAAATGGATGAAATACACACACACACACACACATATATTTTAATCAATCTACACCCCATAATGACATAGTGAGAAGAACACCCTAAAGTATCACATTTACATAAGTATTCAGACCCTTTACTCAGTACTTTGTTGAAGCACCTTTGGCAGCGATTACAGTCTCGAATCTTCTTGGGTATGACGCTACAAGCTTGGCACACCTGTATTTGGGGAGTTTCGCCCATTCTTCTCTGCAGATCCTCTCAAGCTCTGTCAGGTTGGATGGAGCGTCGCTGTGCAGCTACTTTCAGGTAACTCCATAGATGTTCAATCGGGTTCAAGTCCGGGCTCTAGCTGGGCCACTCAAGGACATTCAGAGACCTGTCCCGAAGCCACTCCTGCATTGCCTTGGCTGTTTGCTTAGAGTTGTCCTGTTGGAAGGTGAAGCTTCGCCCCAGTCTGAGGTCCTGAGCGCTCTGGAGCAGGTTTCCATCAAGTATCTCTCTGTACTTTGCTCCGCTCATCTTTCCCTATATCCTGACTAGTGTGCTAAGAAAGTATTTACTCAAATAAACTGAAGTAAAAAATAAATAAAACATGTGAACCCAGGTCTGTAGGGTTGTATTAGTGGCCTATAGCAGCTGAGGCCTCTCCCAGTCCCTGCCGCTGGATAACATCCCCACAGCATGATGATGCCACCAACATGCTTCACCGAAAGGATGGTGCCAGGTTTCCTCCTAACATGATGCAAGGCATTCAGGCCAAAGAGTTCAATTGTGGTTTATCAGGCCAGAGAAATTTGTTTCTCGTGGTCAGAGTCCTTTAGTTGACTTTTGGCAACTATAAGCGGGCTGTCATGTGCCTTTTACTGAAGAGTGGCTTCCGTCTGGCCCCTCTACCATAAAGGCCTGATTGGTGGAGTGCTGCAGAGATGGGAGAACCTTCCAGAAGGACAACCATCTCCACAGAGGAACTCTGGAGCTCTGTCAGAGTGACCATTGGGTTCTTGGTCATCTCCCTGACGAAGGCCCTTCTCCCCCGGCCAGCTCTAGAAAGAGTCTTGGTGGTAAATTAGATATCTGTATTTCACTTTCAATATATTTGCAAACATGTCTAAAAACATGTTTTCATTATGGGGCATTGTGTGTAAATGGTTGAAGAAAAAAAAATACTTACTCCATTTTGAATTAAGGCTGCAACAACAAAATGTGGACTAAGCAAGGGGTATGAATACTTTATGAAGGCAATGTATTGTGAGCAATATGTTTGGAATGTCAAGTCACTATAAAAATCACAGTATCCCATCGCAATACATATAGAATCGTGAGAATCGCAATACATTTCGTATCGCCACCTAAATATCACGATATCATCGTACAGTGATGCCCCTGGCAATTCCTAGCCCTAATAGCAAGGGCGTGTTGTGTTTACCTGAAGGAGCCTCCCTGGTACTCATGAGGAAGCAGCTTCCCATTTCGAGCCTTCTGGGCCAGTGCCTGGAGAGAAGAGATCAGCATTTAGTCAGTCATCTAATGTAGTCAGATGATCCTCTGGACTTACTCTAAAATGAGATTGTCAGGGATAAACTGGTTTACATTCTGCCCTAACTCAAATCAATGATCTACTGTCTAGAGGTGATGCTGGTTCAATCATATCTATCAAATCAGGTTTCTAGCAGTTCCAGTGATATCGTTGAACCATGAAGACCATACTGTAATGTTGAAATGCTGACAACCTCCCTCCAACACGACATGGTTAACATTCTAAAGGCAATCCTCACTCAAGAGTTCATACTGTCAACACCCCAACTGCTTTACTAAAAGGGCTTCACACCAGAGCTTCTGTTAGCATCACTTAAATAAACCTAGGCATCAACACACACAGAGCTAGAGCAGAGTGCTGTTCAATACTACTCTGTTGAACCCCATCGAAGTCAACACATTGCTTTTTAATTAGCACAATGAGAGCTAAATTGGCTGAGCGGGAGGAAAGACTGCAGGCTATTGCTTTTAATGAAAAATTCCACTAATTTAGAGTTAAAGGCTCTGCAAGGTCAATCTGTCATTTGCAGTGGCCATACAGCATTTACTGCGATACCGCCTCTGTAGAAGTCATTCATACTACTTATGCTTTGCGTAACTCTGCATTGTTAAAAAAATTTGGAGGTACATGGCAACGCCATATGGAGCTTGATTTGGCCTCCGCAGGCGCCGCAATTGCGTCACACCCTCCCATACGGAGCCTCGGGACAGCATTGCAGGATCGAGCATAAATCAGCTATTAGTCTTTAGAAGGAGCCTAAGCAGGCCATCTGGGGTGAAATGTGACAGCACTAGACTAATGACAACAATATTCTGCTAAATTAACATTGGGAAATGAACGTTGTGTGTAAACAATCGACTCATCTTGATTTACAGCTCTGAATGCATGTCCTGTAGTCTATCATCTATGTTTAACCCCAGTTGACACCATTGTTGATTACAAGTCCTGGGTAAACTTCAAACACAGTAGTACATTTGTATACTATACATTTTCCCTTTATTGGCTACAGTGGAGTGAGAGCCCAAGTTGCTGCTTCACCAAATGTATTAAGTGTGTCATCCTCCCTATTGACCTGAATCGACTAGACTGAGAAAGGGAGTTGACATGACTCAGTGAGCAGAGAAGACAGAATGTAATGGTGCTTTACAAACAATAACATGAAAACACACATTCCCTTCTTCAATCAAAAGTCAAAAAAAATCTATATAACGTATCATAATCCTACATACAGCTCTCATGCTCATTCAAATGGAAATATGCTTTATAGATATTGCAGTGAAGCTGCTTTTAGCTAAAACACTATGTCAAAAGACCCAGAGGCGCAATAGAACACATGGGGATCCATTTGCGATAAAAGCACTGAAAGGAGAAGCAATCATGTTTTCAGTGGATTCAGGCATGGTAGCCAGTGAGCGCTCTGTGTATTTTCCAGACCACATGTTGTATTCAATTAGCTGCTGATAAGGGGTTTACATTCTGCCCTAACTCAAACCAGGCTTCTGACTCACATTTAATGTGTAGTAAATGTGCATGAGAAAGAGAACAGTCTGAGTGTATACACACATGGTTGTGTGTGTGTCTTGTTAGCGATTGTGTGCACTCTGGGGAGAGTCAATATTAGAGAACAGTAATGAGTTGTGGCGGGCCACAAAATCGGGAGCACATGTCCACCGCATCATTTGAGGGGATTTACATTGTCACTGCTGGTGACACAGCCTAATCACTAGCCTCTTGAGACAGAAGTCTATTTCTTAAGCTGGCACACCGGTGTGTTGTGTGTGTGAGAGCGAGCAAGAATGAATGTGCATGTACAAGTGTGTTTGAGCTCTCCCTCCCTCCCGCTCTCCCCAGCTGCAGGCAGTCACCTGAGGGTAAGGACTGACTCTTGGTTCTGTAGACTCCATTAGTGGCCTATGGCAGCTGAGGCCTATGTAAACCTACCCCCACTATAAACCTCTTTATATACCTTCTACTGATCTAGTATGGTGATCTTTTCTCATCATATCTGTATGTATATTCATGTATAATTATGGCACGTTCAGTTGATAGCTGGATGCTGAAATGGAGATGGAGGGAACTTGAGTCTTAAAATGTCCAATAACTCAGACAAATCAAAAATCACATTTTATTTGTCACATGCGCCAAATACAACAGGTGTAGGTAGACCTTACAGTGAAAGTCTTACCAACAATGCAGTGAAGAAAAATAAGTGTTAAGGAAGTATTTACTAAAATAAACTGAAGTAAAAAATTAATAAAAAAACAGGTGAACCCAGGTCTGGAGGGTTGTACTTCAGGCCTCTACCACAGCATTATCTGCATTATTCTTTGCAGTTCTTAAATCTTGCACAAATATTTTTTCTTTGATGAATCGGACGCAAAGGTTTTACTTCAGACTAGGCCCCAATCACTGTAATTCACATGAAGAAGAGAGGGTGATATAGGGCCGTAGGTTGAGGGTGCATTATAAGAATCCGACAGCGAGTGGGTAACCTGCCTCTACCATCCGTCCTATTAGTCAACGTGCAATCATAGGATAATAAAAACTGGATGAGCCCCAATCAAGACTATCCTATCAACAGGACATTCAAAACTGTAATATCACCAAGTCGTGGCTGAACGACAACATGGATAACATACAGCTGGCGGGGTTTATGCTGCATCGACAAGATAAACCAGCTGCCTCCGGTAAGACAAAGGGTGGCGGTCTGTATCTATTTGTCAATAACAGCAGGTGCATGAAAATAGTCCAACACACAGACTCAAATACACTCCAATGCATTTAACCCAGGGATTTAAAAATATTTTCAAATCGTAGGCTATTTATAGGACCTTATTTGAAAATACTTTCAAATACTTCCAATAGAAGCAGTTGATTCGGGCCACATTACTTAAATACTGAAATACACAGAAAATAATTACTTGTATTTAAATAACAAATACACATGTATTTGAACCCAGATCTGCATATACTCCCTGGTCCAAGAAGGTAAATGCCACGAACCCTGCTAATGTGTTTACCTAGAGAGTGATTCAGAATGAGCCTCCACACTACAAGTCATTACCCAGCCTGACCTTTCTAAAGAAAGCTCCTGAGGAATGCAGTCTCAGTCAGTTTCAGAGCAAAGGGCTGCTGGTGATAGTACAGTCCTACACTCATTTTAGTGGAACTTTAATTTGAGTGTTTTGTAACTACTATTAAATAATGGAGACAGCTAATTCCATTTCAGATACTGTAACATTTAATGATTGTAATCCCCTCCGGCCAGGATAGTTAGCAGCTCACTGGCATGAATTTCTCGAACAGTACATAAGGCCACCATTCTGAACTGTGAGCTCAACAGTGCCCGGGTATCGGTAGAGCGGTGTTCAACCCTACCTTGGCATTAGCTGAGATCTCCTGCACCCCCTTGTCAGCAGCGTTCGTGATGATGGGGGTGATGAGGCCCTTTGGGGTCGCCACAGCGATGGAGATGCTAATGGAGTCCAGCGCCTGAGGTCCCTCCCCCGACCAGGTCACGTTGACCTCCGGCAGCTCCTGAAGGCAAAGGTCAGGTCAGATTTTGTCAGAGGAGATTAGACACTGAGGACGAGAAGATGACTGAGGGTGAGAGAGAGTGGAAGGGGATAAAGGAAGACCGACTCAATGACTCTCAGAATCGCCTACATTTACACATATCCAGAACTTGCCTTAGTGAGACGGTGCTGCCAGCAATGGACAATATACAAACAAAATGCACAGTCCACATAGACATCATACAGAATATACAATAACAGAACAGTAAACATAAAACTCTGGAGTATAGGCTGAGCACAGTGGGAAAATACAGGTACCTGACAAAATAAAGGAAACGCCAACAATAGGGCCACAGCTTCAATGCACCTTGGCATAGACCCTACAAGTGTCTGGTACTCTATTAGAGGTACCATTCTTCCACAAGAAATTCCATAAATTGGTGCTTTGTTGATGGTGGTCTCCCATAAGTGTTTATTTGTGTTGCGATTTGGTGACCGAGACAGCCATGGCATATGGTTTACATCTTTTTCATGCTCATCAACCCATTCAGTGACCACTTGTGCCCTGTGGATGTGGGCATTGTCATCCCATGGTAGCCAAAATGATGGCCTTCCCAGCATTTTTAGACATGACCCTAAGCACGACGGAATGTTAATTGCTTAATTAACACAAGAACCACACCTTTTTGGAAGCACCTATTTTCCATATAGAGTACATTGTAGTGCTCATTTTCTCAAATGTTTCCATTATTTGGGCTGTTACCTGTACAATTTACAGTGGGATATATCAATATAAGCAGATACACACACACACACACACAACCCCATAATGACAAAGCAAAGACAGGCTTAAGAAATCTCACCCCAGATACCTTATCCTATGTGAGTGTGTGTGCGTGCTCATGATGTTCATGCTTTTGCAGTCTATAGACATATTGATCTAATATTTCTGACTATCTTTACAAACTTCCTCAGAAGATGAATATATGTACTATTCCCAGAGCTCTGAAGGCCCTTTTCTGGAGGTGAAATCACAACTGCACAGTGAAATAACTCGTACACTTGACTTTTTTCTGCTAGCACTAACTTTGCTGAAGAAAATAAATAAGATCATCTTCTAAATGACTAAAATGTAAATGTAAAAGCCTCCATATACATAATTGACATCTGATTTCAACATTTGATAACAGCCAGGTTGCCAATGAGGATATTTCCCCCTTACCCAAAGGGTTTCCCACTGCATTCGGGAAAGTATTCAGACCCCTTGACTTATCCACATTTTGATACGTTACAACTTTATTCTAAAATGGATTTTATATATATATATATATATATATATATATACACACACACACAGTGCCTTGCGAAAGTATTTGGCCCCCTTGAACTTTGCGACCTTTTGCCACATTTCAGGCTTCAAACATAAAGATATAAAACTGTATTTTTTTGTGAAGAATCAACAACAAGTGGGACACAATCATGAAGTGGAACGACATTTATTGGATATTTCAAACTTTTTTAACAAATCAAAAACTGAAAAATTGGGCGTGCAAAATTATTCAGCCCCTTTACTTTCAGTGCAGCAAACTCTCTCCAGAAGTTCAGTGAGGATCTCTGAATGATCCAATGTTGACCTAAATGACTAATGATGATAAATACAATCCACCTGTGTGTAATCAAGTCTCCGTATAAATGCACCTGCACTGTGATAGTCTCAGAGGTCCGTTAAAAGCGCAGAGAGCATCATAAAGAACAAGGAACACACCAGGCAGGTCCGAGATACTGTTGTGAAGAAGTTTAAAGCCGGATTTGGATACAAAAAGATTTCCCAAGCTTTAAACATCCCAAGGAGCACTGTGCAAGCGATAATATTGAAATAGAAGGAGTATCAGACCACTGCAAATCTACCAAGACCTGGCCGTCCCTCTAAACTTTCAGCTCATACAAGGAGAAGACTGATCAGAGATGCAGCCAAGAGGCCCATGATCACTCTGGATGAACTGCAGAGATCTACAGCTGAGGTGGGAGACTCTGTCCATAGGACAACAATCAGTCGTATATTGCACAAATCTGGCCTTTATGGAAGAGTGGCAAGAAGAAAGCCATTTCTTAAAGATATCCATAAAAAGTGTTGTTTAAAGTTTGCCACAAGCCACCTGGGAGACACACCAAACATGTGGAAGAAGGTACTCTGGTCAGATGAAACCAAAATTGAACTTTTTGGCAACAATGCAAAACGTTATGTTTGGCGTAAAAGCAACACAGCTGAACACACCATCCCCACTGTCAAACATGGTGGTGGCAGCATCATGGTTTGGGCCTGCTTTTCTTCAGCAGGGACAGGGAAGATGGTTAAAATTGATGGGAAGATGGATGGAGCCAAATACAGGACCATTCTGGAAGAAAACCTGATGGAGTCTGCAAAAGACCTGAGACTGGGATGGAGATTTGTCTTCCAACAAGACAATGATCCAAAACATAAAGCAAAATCTACAATGGAATGGTTAAAAAATAAACATATCCAGGTGTTAGAATGGCCAAGTCAAAGTCCAGACCTGAATCCAATCGAGAATCTGTGGAAAGAACTGAAAACTGCTGTTCACAAATGCTCTCCATCCAACCTCACTGAGCTCGAGCTGTTTTGCAAGGAGGAATGGGAAAACATTTCAGTCTCTCGATGTGCAAAACTGATAGAGACATACCCCAAGCGACTTACAGCTGTAATCGCAGCAAAAGGTGGCGCTACAAAGTATTAACTTAAGGGGGCTGAATAATTTTGCACGCCCAATTTTTCAGTTTTTGATTTGTTAAAAAAGTTTGAAATATCCAATAAATGTCGTTCCACTTCATGATTGTGTCCCACTTGTTGTTGATTCTTCACAAAAAAATACAGTTTTATATCTTTATGTTTGAAGCCTGAAATGTGGCAAAAGGTCGCAAAGTTCAAGGGGGCCAAATACTTTCGCAAGGCAATATATATATATATATATATATATACACAAAAATCCTCAATCTACACACATTACCCCATAATGACAAAGCGGGAAAAAAATGAAATACTTTACTTACATAACAGTTGAATTCGGACGTTGGAGTCATTAAAACTAGTTTTTCAACCACTCCACAAATTTCTTGTTAACAAACTAGTTTTGGCAAGTCAGTTAGGACATCTACTTTGTGCATGACACAAGTCATTTTTCCAACAATTGTTTACAGACAGATTATTTCACTTATAATTCACTGTACCACAACTCCAGGGGGTCAGAAGTTCACATACACTAACTTGACGGTGCCTTTAAAAAGCTTGGAAAATTCCAGAAAATGATGTCATGGCTTTAGAAGCTTCTGATAAGCTAATTGACATCATTTGAGTCAATTGGAGGTATACCTGTGGATGTATTTCAAGGCCTACCTTCAAACTCGCTTGACATAAAGGGAAAATCTAAATAAATCTGTCAAGACCTCAGAAAAAAAATGTGTAGAACTCCACAAGTCTGGTTCATCCTTGGGAGCAATTTCCAAACGCCTGAAGGTACCACGTTCATCTGTACAAACAATAGTAGGCCAGCATAAACGCCATGGGACCGTCATACCGCTCAGGAAAGAGATGAACGTACTTTGGTGCAAATCAATCCCAGAACAACAGCAAAGGACCTTGTGAAGATGCTGGAGAAAACAGGAACAAAACTATCTATATCCAAGGTAAAAACAAGTCCTGTATCAACATAACCTGAAAGGCTGGTCAGCAAGGAAGAAGCCACTGCTCCAAAACCACCATACAAAAGCTAGACTCCGGTTTGCAACTGCAGATGGGGAAAAATATCTAATTTTTTGGAGAAACACCACCCCAACTGTGAAGCACGGGGGTGGGTGGCAGCATCATGTTGTGAGGGTGCTTTGCTGCAGGAGGGACTGGTGCACTTCACAAAATAGATGGCATCATGAGGCAGGAAAATTATGTGGATGTATTGAAGCAACATCTCAAGACATCAGTCAGGAAGTTAAAGCTTGGTCGCAAATGGGTCTTCCAAGTGGACAATGACCCCAAGCATACTTCCAAAGTTGTGGCTTAAGGACAACACAGTTAAGGTATTGGAGTGGCCATCACAAAGCCCTGACCTCAATCCTATAGAAAATGTGTGGGCAGAACTGAAAAAGCATGTGTGAGCAAGGAGGCCTACAAACATGACTCAGTTACACCAGCTCTGTCAGGAGGAATGGGCCAAAATTCACCCAACTTATTGTGGGAAGCTTGTGGAAGGCTACCCGAAATGTCTGTGGAGTTGGAATGGTTTGAACTGCAAACTATTAAATGCAATATATAAAAAGCTGAGACTAACAAGCTACACAAGAGTCGTTAGAAGGTAAGGGGGTTTATCTACATAGAAGATCATAGGAATAGAAAGGACATAGTGTCTATAATACCGTAATAAGCTTGCATTGCTGCTTTCACAAACTCCAAAACAGTTGTCACTGACTAGTTGGATATTCATTTCCCACTGAGCTAACAATTTCTGTACTTACAGCACTCACATAAATTAGTTTGCATCAGGTTTTTTTATTGACATTTGTCAATAAAACTCATGAATGCAACTGTTAATTTTGTCTCGTTGTCATGAATAGGAATATTTGAACACACTCAATTGTGTGGCAAAATACACTGAAACATTAACAGCTCTTGGCACGACATTTTTATTTGTATTTATTTATTTTTAACCCTTATTTTACCAAGTCATTTAACTGAGACGGTATTCTTATTTACAGCAATGACCTGGCGAATAGTTACATGGGAGAAGGAGGGGGGGGGGGGGGTGAATGAGTCAATTGGAAGTTGGGGGTGATTAGGTGGCCATGATGGTATAAGGGCCAGATTGGAAATGTAGACAGGACACCAGGTTTAAGACCTCTACTCTTACAATAAATACCATGGGATCTTTAGTGAGCACAGATAGTTAAATCCACTTCAAAATCAGTGTAGATGAAGGGGAGGAGACAGTTTAAAGAAGGATGTTTAAGCTTTAAGACAATTGAGACATGGATTGTGTATGTGTGCCATTCAGAGGGTGAATGGGAAAGACAAAAGATTTAAATGACTTTGAACAGGGTATGGTAGTAGCTGCCAGGCGCACCGGTTTGTGTCAAGAACTGCAACGCTGCTGGGTTTTCTATGCTCAACAGTTTACTCTGTGTATCAAGAATGGTCCACCACCCAAAGGACATTCAGACAATTTGACACAACTGTGGGAAGCATTGAAGTCAACATGGGCCAGCATCCCTGTTGAGCGCTTTCAACACCTTGTAGAGCCCATGCCCCAACAAATTGAGTGTGGAACGTTTTCTTAATGTTTTGTACACTCTGCGTATAAGGGCTGGACATGCAGATAAATGATAGGTTAAGCATTTCACTGTACTGTTCTACACCTGCCATATCCTTTGCATGTGAAAATAAAACTTGAAACTATACCCTGTCCTATCACCACGATTGATAAGATACAGTAACATATTAAGATAAGATGCTTCCATAGAAGAAAGGATGGGCCAGGGTGAAAGGTGAATGGGCCAGTGTGATAGTAGATTCACTGCTCTGACAAAAGGCACGGCCGCAGGTCATAACAAAGTGGTGAGCCACGTTCTCATCTTTTATTCACCGCTGTCCCGGTCTCCATGGATACAGTCAGTCACACAAAGGAGCTATATTCATATTCAAAATGCACATTATGAAAATCAAAGCTTATTCTCTCCCCAAATTGTACTAGCTAAATCCTACAGATTTTGTTGTCTTCAGACAGAGCGCAGGAAATTGAAAATCTAGACATTTTCCCTACTACAGAAATGTTTTCCTTCTCTCGCTTTCCTTGCCATGAAAAATGTACTAAATTAATTTAGAAAAACTTTCCAGAAAAGAGTATTCACCTCTCAGAATCCCCATCAACTGGCCGAAACATGTGCTAGAATTAACTGGAAATTGGTGTCTATTTATAAGTCTGCCCATCAGCCAGACAATAGTAAGCTCTGTGCCTGCCTTAGCCTACCACCAGTCAGTCGATAAATATAAATGGGGTTGTTTGAACTAGGGACAGATGGGGAGGAATGGCTTCAGGGGATCTGCAATGGTGAAGGTGACGTGGCTTTGTTGCTCAGGAAACTAAAACCGAATAAATTCCAGGCTGTGAAGCAACACACATTTTGCAAAGGTCTGTGTACTTTCTATGGGCACTGTTGATATATCAAAATCATTCATATGGAAATGAACATTGACAGAATGACTGAAACAGGCATGGTACTTACTCTAAGCGTAGCAGCAGCGGCCTTGATGATAAAATCATTGACGGACACTTTGATTTCCGCTGGGAAAAAAAGAAAAAAGACAACAGTTGTCAAACACTCCAGATCTATAAGAGAGCTGCTAGTCAGGTAAGTTAATTATCCAAATACCAACTGCTCTAAAGACCATGGCAGGTGACATCTGGTATGCAAGCTATAGGATGATGTGAAGAATCGGACTTACTAATCATGTGTGTTTAGGACAAATAGAGGCCTCCCAGCAAACCAAAATTGGTTCAGCTAAAATTACCAGAACATTCGTCAGGTCGCGGCAAATGTTCTCATGACACAAAATGTCCGGTCGTGATGATGATTATAGAGTGTTCGTACATTATAAAACATTTTCCAGATGTTGAATGTTCCTAGAACAACATTAAACCACTCTTTAAAAAGGTTCCAAGAATGTATGATTACGTTGTGGGAACAGTCTGGTGAGAACATTGTGGGGACGTCCCAAAATATATGTTCCCAAAAAACAAAAACTGTTCAGATGGGCAATTGATTCTACAATGTTTATTTTAGGGTGAAAAGACATTCCCTGATGGAACAAGAACATTCCTAGAACACATTGTCTGTTCTTTAAAAGGTTCCCAGAATGAAATATGTTAAACCTAAAACAAATATGCTATGAACGTCATAAAAACACAGTTTTTGGTAAATAATGGAACGTTGTGGGAATGTTCTGTGTAACCTATGTGAATATCACAAGAATATTCTTGCAACATCCCAGACAACTCCTATAACTTAATTCAATGTTCTGGGAACCTTTAATAAAGAACTTAGACAAAGTGCTCTGTCAACATTCTTGCAACATTAAAGGGATGTCCTGTGCTACCTAACTTAAACATTGCATAAATGTTATCACAATTGAGTATATTGTGTGTTCTGGGAACCTCTCTTGTAATGTATCCACACTGTTCCCATAAACGCATTAAATGTTCTGGGAACCTTTACAAAACTCAAAGGCTGTTATGTCAAAATTCTTGCAACGTCAAAGGAATGTTTTGTGCACCCTAATACATACATTATCTGAATGTCAGCACAACTTGACAGCTTTAGTGTTTTGGAAACCTCTCTCATCATATCCCCACAATGTTACCACAACCTAAAGAAATGTGTTTGGGGGACCTCCTGAGTGGCGCAGTGGTCTAAGGCACTGCATCACAGCGCTAGCTACGCCACAAGATATTCTGGGTTTAAGTCCAGGCTCTGTCGCAGCCGGCCACGACCGGGAGACCCATGGGGCGGTGCACAATTGGCCCAGCGTCGTCCGGGTTAGAGGAGGGTTTGGCCGGCAGGGATGTCCTTGTCCTATCGCGCACTAGCGACTCCTGTGGCGGGCTACCCGCAGTGCACGCTGAGACGGTCACCAGGTGTGCGGTGTTTCCTCCGACACATTGGTGCGGCTGGCTTCTGGCATTGTCTCAAGAAGCAGTGCGGATTGGTTTGGTTGTGATTGGGGGGGACGCACGGCTCTCGACCTTGCCCGAGTCTGTACGGGAGTTACAGCGATGAGAGACTAATAAAATTGGGGAGAATTTTATTTATTTTTTTAATTGAAAAAAGAAAACATGTTAGGAACTTTTAAAGAACATAAAGAACATAAAAAACGTGTTCTGGGAACGTTCTTGTAACATCAGATGAATTCATTTTGCACCCTAAAATAAACGTATAATAATCCGCACAACTGGACAGCTTGTGTTTTGCGAACATATCTATTGTGATGTCCACACAATCTTTGCACTAGACTGTTCCCACAACTTATTTAAACATTCTGGGAACCTTTAAAAGGTGTTCTGGGAACGTTCTAGCAACAACAGGCACATGTTTTATACATCCCTGACCTTCTGTCCTGCCTCTACCATCTGTCTCATTCTCTGTCCTCCAGGTTCCCTCTGTCTCGCTTTCTTTCTCGCCTATATACCTCACTGTCTCTCCTGTCCTCAATACAGTACCCGGGGTGGATAGGGCAGGGCCTGGCGTTAGTGCTGGGCTGTTTAAGAGTGCCCATTAGCGGCAGACGGTTATGAATGCTGTTAGCAGTATCACTAATGAGCTAACTGTGAAATTCGCTGTGCTCCTGAACAAAGAGAACAAGGGAAAACAACCGGACGGACAGAGGATAGAGAATACCTCAACACACACACAACACTGAAGCTAATAAGCCTGGAATGGCCACTCACTCCGCGTTTATAAAATTATAGGAATCATTATTTCATTCCTTGGAAATGGAAATGTATTACATGTATTGTCACAGTCATCTTGAAGAGCATATAAATAAAGTTGGGTTTAACTATCAGGTTTAGATTTAATAAGGCCGCGTTGCATTGCATTAATCTCTTAAAAGGAATAATGAGCTGGACCAGGAGTTTTTCCTGACCATGTAAAATGAGAAGGAACAACTCTGGGCCCTGGTGCCACCCCACCAAAACACCATGGAGTTTCTGGACTGGCTCGGGTCCAAGTATTAAAATAAAAAAACACCATCGGGTGGTAGTTATGACACGTGTAAACAATGTTCTTTATCTTTCTCTCTCTTCTTGTAGAGTAGTCTACCTGTACCTCCCTTCACTGAGAAGCCATTAAGCAGAAGAAACATGGAACATATGTTGTGCACAATGCCTTGGCTAATTTGATTGGTGGAGAGAAATGGGATGAGAGAAGAGGTGAGGGAGTGAAAGGAGAACATGCAAGAAATCCCCTGCAGGACTGAATGGGTTAGGCACTGCCAGCCCTGCCTAATCACTTCATGTCATATCACTAAAGAAACACCAGCCCTCCTCTCTCTCCATATCCCTTCAGTTTCTCTCGCTCTCCCTCCCCCTTTCCTTCACCCTCCACCTTCTTCTTCTCTCCATCTCTCCCCCATCACTCCCTTTCTTAGGCGTTTAGCAGACACCTTTTCCCTGCTGCGATGATATAATCACAGGGCACATCAATGTGACATGTTTTGAACCCGGAATACATGATTATCCTGGCTGACTGGAGACGTTTGAGTTTGGAGTGTCCTGCAAATAAAAGTCTCTCCTTTGCCAGTGGAGACACCCAACAATATATGTATCTTACCCTAATTTAAAAAGGAAATGGCCACCGAATAGCCCCCCCATGGGACTTTGCGTAAATGACATGACAATGCCATGCAGGGTACACAGTACATACAGTGCATTCGGGAAGTATTTAGACCCATTCACATTTTGTTACATTACAGCCATATTCTAAAATGGATGAAATAGTTTTTTCCTAATCAATCTAACACAACACCCCATAATGACAAAGCATAATGACAAAGGTTTTTAGGCATTTGTCTCATGGTCTGACAAACACCGTTCTAGCTGTCACCTTTCACCGCAGATGCGGAAGTGCGACATCGGCGGCATCCAATTATTATTATTATTTTTTTAAGCAGATTTCTTTATTATGCTAATTACATTTCCACAGGGGAGTGGACATTGGGGGGTTTTAAAGAAGTCAAAAGTGTAGTATTTGGTCCCATATTCCTTGCACGCAAAGACTACATCAAGCTTGTGACTACAAACTCGGATGCATTTGCTGTTTGTTTTGGGTTATGT
Source organism: Oncorhynchus mykiss (assembly GCF_013265735.2). Taxonomy (NCBI): domain Eukaryota; kingdom Metazoa; phylum Chordata; class Actinopteri; order Salmoniformes; family Salmonidae; genus Oncorhynchus; species Oncorhynchus mykiss. The sequence continues at coordinate 37,305,446 of NC_048565.1, forward strand.
TTTGCACAATAGTAACTGAATGGTGAATGATGACTGGAGTCATTTTCTTTCTAAGTGAGTAGATAAGATGTTTCTGAGCACTTCTAAATTAATCCTGATAATAATGCCAATAATAAGAAAAATCATGAATGAATCGTGAATAATGATGATTGAGATGCCTACAAAAAACATGCTTACCACTCATTAATACCATAACGGGAGGTTAGCATTTTCTGGGGGGAGGGTTTATGGTATCTGTGCCTCTTACCTTCTCACTCATCATAATTCAACACACGTTTCTTTCTAAATGGTATAACAGATAGGTATGAAAACACCCTCAAATAAAAGCTGGCATTCTGTACTGTCGTCTAATATGAAACATATCTCAAATCTAAAATGCTGGAGTATAGAGACAAATAAAATAAATGCAGCTTCACTGTCCAAATACATATGGAGGTGTTGAATTCTGGGTGAAACTTTGAACATTGTTATACTCAGAAGTATAGGCACAGTTACAAGAGACATGAGGGGTGCCATAATGAAGCTTTGGAGGGGCTGAGTGCAGGGAACACGATCACATGTGGCAGTACTGATAAGGGGAGAAACCGTTGAAGGCTCATGTCACTCAGCTCCCTGCTTAGCAATAATGATGCAATGTTTAGCGATAAGGAGGCTAGGCTACCTATATCCCTCAGTGTCCAGCTGGGTTGTGTGATGTCGCGCTACTGTTTACTTGAACACAAACAGCCTTCATCTTTGACCAGCTTTGTGTTGTGCTGTGCATGTTATGTTGTGTTCTGATGTGTTGTGCCCTGTTATGTTGTGTTCTGATTAGAGGTTGACCGATTAAAGCGGAATGGACGATTAATTAGGGCCGATTTTAAGTTTTCATAACAATTTGAAATCTGTAAAAAAAAAATATATATATATATATATATATATATATGTTTACATCTTTATTTAACTTGGCAAGTCGGTTAAGAACACATTCTTATTTTCAATGACGGACTAGGAACGGTGGGTTAACTGCCTTGTTCAGGGGCAGAACGACAGATTTTTATCTTGTCAGCTCAGTGATTTAATCTTGCAACCTTACAGTTAACTAGTCCAACGCTCTAAACACCTACCTCTCATTGCACTCCACGAGGAGCCTACCTGTTACACGAATGCAGTAAGAAGCCAAGGTAAGTTGCTAGCTAGCATTAAACTTATCTTATAAAAAACAATCAATAAATCATAATCACTAGTTAACTACACATGGTTGATGATATTACTAGTTTAGCTAGCGTATCCTGCGTTGCATACAAGCGATACAGTGCGCATTCGCGGAAAAAGGACTGTCGTTGCTCCAACGTGTACCTAACCATTAACATCAATGCCTTTCTTAAAATCAATACACAGAAGTATATATTTTTAAACCTGCATATTTGTCTAAAAGAAATCCAGGATAGCAGGCAATATTAACCAGGTGAAATTGTGTCACTTCTCTTGCGTTCATTGCACGCAGAGTCAGGGTATACGCGATAATAATAAATGTTTTGTTTTCTAAATTATAGTTTCCGGATACGACCATATTAATGATCAAAGGCTCGTATTTCTGTGTGTTATTATGTTAAAATTAAGTCTATGATTTGATATTTTATAGAGCAGTCTGACTGAGTGATGGTAGGCAGCAGCAGACTCATAAGTATTCATTCAAACAGCACTTTCGTGCATTTTGCCAGCAGCTCTTCGTTGTGCTTCAAGCATTGCGCTGTTTATGACTTCAAGCCTATCAACTCCCGAGATTAGGCTGGTGTAACCGATGTGAAATGGCTAGCTAGTTAGCGAGGTGAGCGCTCAAAGCATTTCAAACGTCACTCACTCGGAGCAGTTGCTCTTGCTCTGCATAGGTAATGCTGCTTCGAGGGTGGCTGTTGTCGATGTGTTCCTGTTCGAGCCCAGGTAGGAGCGAGGAGAGAGACGGAAGCTATACTGTTACACTGGCAATACTAAAGCTCCTATAAGAACATCCAATAGTCAAAGGTATATAGAATACAAATGGTATAGAGAGAAATAGTCCGATAAATACTATATTAACTACAACCTAAAACCTCTTGCCATGGAATACTGAAGTCTCATTAAAAGGAACCACCAGCTTTCATATGTTCTCATGTTCTGAGCAAGGAACTTAAACTTTAGCTTTTTTACATGGCACATATTGCACTTTAACTTTCTTCTCCAACACTTTGTTTTTGCATTATTTAAACCAAATTGAACATTTCATTATTTATTTGAGGCTAAATCGATTTTTATTGATGTATTATATTAAGTTAAAATAAGTGTTCATTCAGTATTGTTGTAATTGTCATTATTACAAATAAATAAAATTTAAAAAATCTGCCGATTAATCGGTATCGGCTTTTTTGTCCTCCAATAAATCGGTATTGGCGTTAAAATCATAATCAGTCGACCTCTAGTTCTGATGTGATGTCTTGTGCCCTGTTATGTTATGTTCTGATGTGATGCGTTGTGCCCTGTTATGTTCTGATGTGCTGTGGCCTCACCTTTGGCCATCTCCTTGCGGAGCTGCATGACAGCGCCCAGGTCACAGTCGATGGTGGCGTAGGCGTGAGGGATGGTGGTCTTGGACTGCGTCAGCCTCTGGGCGATGACACGCCGCACATTAGAGGCCGGGACCTCTGTGAAGGTGCCCTGAGACAGGAGAGGAGGAAAGAGAGGACAGAACAGAGAACGGTCAGTCAGTCACTGTGCAGATTTATATTTCTGGACGACTTTATGACTCTGCTCCCATCAATAACGCCATTGCAGACGTATTCACTTTCACCTAAAGTTAGAGGCTTTGATGAGGCTACAGAACCCATGGCAATGCTGTTGACAAGCTCGTTACAAAAGATTGATTGGGATCGATTTTGTTCAACTAAAAATAGGACCAACTCTAAGGTGGTATATTGGGTCATTTATTGTGACCAGGCGACGTAATCGTCTTGAAAATACAATTAGCACTTAAGTTATTGACATGCTAGACACTATACTAGGTAGTTCAAACCCAATAAGGCAAACAAGATGAGGAAATTTTTGCCATTACAACTAAATCCACCATGCCTAAACACACACACATATATATAAGAATAGTAACCTCTTGTGTAGATCTTAATTGCTGTAAACACTTCTGCAGTAATGCTACAATTAGTATTCAACAGTCAAAACTCAACAGGTTCTCTTTAAATCCCCATTACAGTGAAAAAGAGGCAGGGATGGAAAGCAGACTACCCCAACCAGTCTGGGTCGTCTTTACGAAGCTGCTGTTTGGAGTGTTTGGACAGGCTTGGCTCTAAAGCTTGACCAGGGTCTGGGCTCTATCTCAGGACAGGAGGAGCCGTCTATTCAACCCACAGTATAGAGTTGTCCAATAAACACAATACTCTTTACAAGGGCATCAAGTCAAGCTAAAAAAAATGAAAAAAGCTATCAAATAAAAAGTACAAAATACATCAAACAGCAATGACTGTGATCATATAAAACGTAAGAGAAAGTCAAGGTGCTGTTTTTTTGGTCGTTACAGACCGAAAAGCCAGTGTGTGTGTCATCATACCACAGAATGCTATTCCCTCATATCAGAATACAGCAAACAAATTACGTCATCACCTCACTACTAAGAAATAGGATAAAGTGTTGTCACTGGAGGTGGCCTTTTGTTCCGCTGAGCGATGCTCGGCACCCTGACACAATTACCGTGACTCCTCAAGAGACCCAGGAGCCTTCCTGCCTCCCCACCAGTCGTCTGTCAGGGGAAACAGAGGTGATACTGATGTCTCATTTGGAGTCCCAGTAGTCACTGATCAGCAGGGGTGTTTTCAGAGAGAGAAAGTGGCAACGTGCAACTTTGCTGTGAGAATACGAAGATCACATTGAAAAGACAAAAGTCACATTGTGTTCAGATCTGGCTGACCACATCAGGAGGTGGTCAGCGATGCACTGTGTGCTAATTTCTCCTCCGTCTGGACAATCAGGCTACCAAAAGTAAATACAGTGGGCAAAGTCATCAGCACTCCACCCACAAGTCTCCAAAAAACATGTGTTTTGGGAGCGAGAGGCAACTTTTCATTATAACTTTGGAGGAAATACATTCCTAGCATGTGAGGAAATGCTTGCTGGCCTTATAAATGCTAGCCAGCTAGCTAATATTTAGTTATGGTAGCTCATTTGCAATCACTTTAGCTTTGCTTGCTAGTTAGCTACAGAAGATAACACAACAACAACTTGGTGGTAGTGGCTATCACATTTTGTCTATTTTACCGTTTATAGAATGCATACAGGCATTTGAATATAGCGCAGACAAAGGGAATCTGGACACATTGAAATGTATGTGTACACACATGATGTGCTCGGAATTCCATGATCATAATACTAAAACTGCATTAACTGTCAAAGTCAAGACCCATGTCCTCAGCTCTCTACAGGGTTTCCACTGACCAGATGATAAAGTCTGGTTACCCCCTGCACAACCCCAGGCCTCTGTCTGTTTGATGGATCAATCTGTGCGGGAGAGGGAGTAAGACGATATGTCGTCATGCTCATTTTGCATGGGAGCATAGGGGCTGTGTGCAAACAACGATCGGGATCTGTTCCATAGCATGGGGGCCTCCAGAGACTATTAAGATACTGCTAATGTCTGCTTAGAAGCTTTTCATACGCTTTGGAGCAGAGTGTTGTTTCAATACTTTCTCAGAAGTTCTTAGAAATCAAGCTAACTGTGTCCAATCACCGATCTCACAGACTTGCACAACAGGAACAAACAGGAGGAAATGAAGAACATGAAAGTCACACCATTCAACTACCGATAGTAGTAGTATATATTAGCATAAACTTGGCTTTCTGAATGAGGGAATTACCTACTGAAAAATGCTGTTCCTCCCCTTTATAATGTTATAAGATGTTACATAAGGCTAGAACGAGGCTCCAACACTTACAGGTAAATTATTAATGTGAAGTCATGAGAAAATTAAATCCGTGAAAACGTGCCCTCAACTCCACTATTTATAGATCTTGATAAATTGTGTGTTGTGCCCATCACCTTTAGTGAATAGCAGCACTGAGAGAAGGTGAGGTAGAGAGAGAGCGAGAGAGAGAGTGTGAGTCTGTATAGAAAGTGGGGGAGGGTAGGTGGCAGCCATAGTGACTCATACCAACGTCGAGGTGGTCCCTGCCTCCCTCCATCTCTTCACACACCAGTGAGCTAAGAGTTAAATCTATACTTCCCTAACCACGACTTGCTTTCCTTATGATATAATCCACTGTGTTGAGGTGCATGAGTCATTAAGCCATACACTTTCTGAACATGCTTCAAGCCCCTTGAGCACTTGGTGTTGATCCCAATTTTGACATTTTAATGTGTTTACTGATAGAGTGTGTGTGTGTGTGTGTGTACTCACCGGAGCTCCAGGCTTGCCAGGTATGGATTGAGGGGGGTACATGGGCCTGCTGCCTGGGGGAAGTGGGGCAGCTGCTGGGGTGGCGACAGGACTGGGGGCTGCTGCCACTGGGGCTGCTGTAACTGGAGTTGTCTTGGAATCAGGGAACTTTTTCAGGAGATTAAGGGCATCTCTGTAGAGGAAAATAATGGCACAAGGTGGTTGAGAATAGATTAAGCAAAAAGCAGGAGGTAAAAAGGACAATCCCCACCACTATTACACAGATCAATACAAACAAGTAGCCTACCATTTCAACAAGACCAAGCAAATGTACACTATGCCTACAGTACGACTCAGGGAGGGTGGATCTGAGACCAGGGCTTTGAAACCGTATGAAAATACTTAACACTGGGCCACTCCTCTGACACCCTGACCGTCCCAACATGAATATGGGCAAACTAATAATGCAAATAAAAACTGCTTTCACACACACCTGTACGGAGTATTGCAGCAGATACGGGAACACCAGTGTGTAGGTAGGTAGCTAGGCACTAGGAAGCCATTTATCGGTGTCATGTTATTGAAAGCCTGAGGAAAGCATACATGATGTACTTTCGATCCAAGCGCAAACATCCAATTTCTGGCCTTCTGTCAGTGAACAGGCCTATTGATATTGACCCTGCTTGGTTCGGAGAGGAAAAACACTCATCTCAACCAGAGTCGACAAATCCCCTACTCCAACGTTGCCCAATATGATCAAAAATAAACATTTGAGAAAAAATGTCCCCAACACCTGGGGAATGTACAGTGCCTTGCGAAAGTATTCGGCCCCCTTGAACTTTGCGACCTTTTGCCACATTTCAGGCTTCAAACATAAAGATATAAAACTGTATTTTTTTGTGAAGAATCAACAACAAGTGGGACACAATCATGAAGTGGAACGACATTTATTGGATATTTCAAACTTTTTTAACAAATCAAAAACTGAAAAATTGGGCGTGCAAAATTATTCAGCCCCCTTAAGTTAATACTTTGTAGTGCCACCTTTTGCTCCGATTACAGCTGTAAGTCGCTTGGGGTATGTCTCTATCAGTTTTGCACATCGAGAGACTGACATTTTTTCCCATTCCTCCTTGCAAAACAGCTCGAGCTCAGTGAGGTTGGATGGAGAGCATTTGTGAACAGCAGTTTTCAGTTCTTTCCACAGATTCTCGATTGGATTCAGGTCTGGACTTTGACTTGGCCATTCTAACACCTGGATATGTTTATTTTTGAACCATTCCATTGTAGATTTTGCTTTATGTTTTGGATCATTGTCTTGTTGGAAGACAAATCTCTGTCCCAGTCTCAGGTCTTTTGCAGACTCCATCAGATTTTCTTCCAGAATGGTCCTGTATTTGGCTCCATCCATCTTCCCATCAATTTTAACCATCTTCCCTGTCCCTGCTGAAGAAAAGCAGGCCCAAACCATGATGCTGCCACCACCATGTTTGACAGTGGGGATGGTGTGTTCAGCTGTGTTGCTTTTACGGCAAACATAACGTTTTGCATTGTTGCCAAAAAGTTCAATTTTGGTTTCATCTGACCAGAGCACCTTCTTCCACATGTTTGGTGTGTCTCCCAGGTGTCTTGTGGCAAACTTTAAAACGACACTTTTTATGGATATCTTTAAGAAATTGCTTTCTTCTTGCCACTCTTCCATAAAGGCAAGATTTGTGCAATATGCGACTGATTGTTGTCCTATGGACAGAGTCTCCCACCTCAGCTGTAGATCTCTGCAGTTCATCCAGAGTGATCATGGGCCTCTTGGCTGCATCTCTGATCAGTCTTCTCCTTGTATGAGCTGAAAGTTTAGAGGGACGGCCAGGTCTTGGTAGATTTGCAGTGGTCTGATACTCCTTCCATTTCAATATTATCGCTTGCACAGTGCTCCTTGGGATGTTTAAAGCTTGGGAAATCTTTTTGTATCCAAATCCAGCTTTAAACTTCTTCACAACAGTATCTCGGACCTGCCTGGTGTGTTCCTTGTTCTTCATGATGCTCTCTGCGCTTTTAACGGACCTCTGAGACTATCACAGTGCAGGTGCATTTATACGGAGACTTGATTACACACAGGTGGATTGTATTTATCATCATTAGTCATTTAGGTCAACATTGGATCATTCAGAGATCCTCACTGAACTTCTGGAGAGAGTTTGCTGCACTGAAAGTAAAGGGGCTGAATAATTTTGCACGCCCAATTTTTCAGTTTTTGATTTGTTAAAAAAGTTTGAAATATCCAATAAAGGTCGTTCCACTTCATGATTGTGTCCCACTTGTTGTTGATTCTTCACAAAAAAATACAGTTTTATATCTTTATGTTTGAAGCCTGAAATGTGGCAAAAGGTCGCAAAGTTCAAGGGGGCCGAATACTTTCGCAAGGCACTGTAAATATTTCCCAGGGATAAGCAACATGCTTTCAAAACCCAGGTTAGGTAGAGACTGGCCTAGTACTCACTACTCGCATAAACATTTATGCAAGCTAACTAATCCTCTCACCATCTTCAGAGGAGAGCGTTTGTTTAGCTGAAAGCTTTTCAATGGAAATTCCCAGGCAGGCAGACAGGAATAGAATGTCTATCTAGCTGGAGAAGTTTGCCCCAACCAGGAGAGGGCTTGGTGTAGTCAGGTCAAGCACTACGACTGCCACCACCCTTTCCACTGTGTGACCCAAGGCTGGAGGAGACTGACTGAAAGTGACCCCATTGCTCATTTCGTGTGTAATGTCACAGGCAGAGAGACAGAGAGTGTGAGAGAACAAAAAGTGGAGGGCCAGGTATAGAAAGAGGAGGAGGAGAAAGAGGGAAAGGGGAGAAAGACAGTGATCAAGCGAGTGATCAAGAGAGCGAGAGAGCAAGAGAGAGAGAGACAGAGCTAACTCTTATTAAATCCTTCCAGGGCTAGCACAGGGACGGTGATGTGAGAAGAGAAGCGCTCACCATTCACAAACAAATACCTCGCCACAATGGAAGCCAGGATCAGGTGTCAGATGCATTCACTCTCTCATCGGACAAACGGAGCATGCATATCGCATGGGCACACTGGGCAGGCTGAACAAGTCAGGAGATGCAGGGAACTAAAAGGCCAACAAAACTACTATGAGCAAAAAATCACATCAACAAAACATCGCTCTACATATCATTATCTATATGATAACCGCCTAGGAAAACAAAAAAACAAAACCTGACTGTTTCATCAAGTGTCCCTGAAGCGTAATTAATGTGGTTTGTCAGGCAGGCACCTGGATCAGCAGTTCAAAGGTGGCAGCCATCTTTGATGTGGGCTGAATTCTCTGCTCATCAAACAGAACAGAGCAGTAAAGTGCTTTCAGGTTACAGCCTCGACCTTCCTCCAGCCCAGAGCACAGGCAAATAAGGATCAGAAATGTTATTTTGGTATAAATATTAACACCTGCATGGCTTTGTCGTTAGTCATGACACATTGTTGTACGTTGCTTCCGCTTCACACTGAAGATACTTTTCCCACGGCTTACATTATTGGCAGCTGCAATCTACAGTAAGTGTTAGTACATTGAGTTAAAATAATTTAAGGCGACTGGTATTACCTTTTTGGGTATCTGCTCCAGCACCCTGGTTCCACAACAGTGCACTGAGGCCTTCCTACCCCACATCTTTGTCTGAACCAGCTACTCCTGCTGCCCTCGTCCATAAAGCAGGGACAAGACTGGGTCCCTGACTCTCCATTTCCATGCAGTCTCTCTCGCAATCCCTCACTTCCTTCCTCTCATTGTTCTTGGTTGTTGTTTTTGGGGTCCTTGGCATGTTGGAATTCCCCCACCCACACTTAAAGACACACAAACCAATTTGCAGGCACACACACACACACACACACACACACATATATATAATTGAAGAGCAGTGTAGGTAGGCAAGCATACAGGCAGAAGAGGCTGGTTCCTCCAGGTTAGGTTAGTGACTACATGCCCTCTGAAAGACCTGAGCCCCTTTGCATGGGTGGCCCAATCACTACTCCACTCTTCCTACCCGTTCTGCTGATACAGTTGAAGTCTGAAGTTTACATACACAGGTTGGAGTCATTAAAACTCATTTTTCAACCACTCCACAAATGTCTTGTTAACAAACTATAGTTTTGGCAAGTCGGTTAGGACATCTACTTAGTGCATGACACAAGTCATTTTTCCAACAATCGTTTACAGATAGATTATTTCAATTATAATTCATTGTATCACAATTCCAGGGGGTCAGAAGTTCAATGTGCCTTTAAAGAGCATGTACAATTCCAGAAAATGATGTGATGGCTTTAGAAGCTTCTGTATTTCAAGTCCTACCTTCAAACTCAGTGCCTCTTTGCTCGACATCATGGGAAAATCTAAATAAAATCAGCAAAGACCTCAACAAGTCTGGTTCATCCTTGGGAGCAATTTCCAAATGCCTGAAGGTACCACGTTCATCTGTACAAACAATAGTACGCAAGTATAAAATACCATGGGACCATGCAGCTGTCATACTGCTCAAGAAAGAGACGTTCTGTCTCCTAGAGATTAACTTACTTTGGTACGAAAAGTTCAAATCAATCCCAGAACAAAAGCAATGGACCTTGTGAAGATGCTGGAGGAAACATGCACAAAAGTATCTATATCCACAGTAAAGCGAGTCCTATGTCGACAACCTGAAAGGCCGCTCAGAAAGGAAGAAGCCGACGCTCCAAAACCACCATAAAAAAGTCAGACTACGGTTTGCAACTGCACATGGGGACAAATATCGTACATCATGAGGAAAGGAAAATTATCTGGAAATATTGAAGCAAGATCTTAAGACATCAGTCAGGAAGTTAAAGCTTGTTTGCAAATGGGTCCTCCAAATGGACAATGATCCCAAGCATACTTCCAAAGTTGTGGCAAAATGGCTTAAGGACAACAAAGTCAAGGTATTGGAGTGGCCATCACAAAGCCCTGACCTCTATCAAATAGAAAATTTGTGCGCAAACCTGACTCAGTTTCACCAGCTCTCTCAGGAGGAATGGGCCAAAATTCATCCAACTTATTGTGGGAAGCTTGTGGAAGGCTAACTGAAACTTTTGACCCAAGTTAAACATAAAAGCAAAGTTACCAAATACTAATTGAGTGTATGTACATTTCTAACCCAGAGAATGTGATGAAAGAAATAAAAGCTGAAATAAATCACTTTCTACACTATTATTCTGACATTTCACATTCTTAAAATAAAGTGGTTATCCTAACTGACCTAAAACAGGGAATTTTTACTTGGATTAAATGTCAGGAATTGTGAAAAACTGAGTTTAAATGTATTTGGCTAAGGTGTATGTAAACATCCGACTTCAACTGTACATATGCATCTGAATTTGCATGACTGCTCCTACTCCTGCTCAGAGAACAAAGAGAGCCCAGCCAGTGAACAAGAGGAGGATGTGAGATTTAGATTAAACATTGACGATGTCATTACCTCCCTGTCAGTTTCTTTCAAAAGGGATGGGGGGGCTGCATGTAGAGCTTCACATTACAACTTGAAAAATAACACCACAATATATGTACCATGTACAACATTCATCCTATTTCTTTGTATGGAGTGTGTTACACATTATCCATGAATCCCAATGCAACATGAAGAGTGTCCTTTCTATACGATGAAGAGCACATCAATTTAGCTCATACATCGTCAGCCCAGAGCCCCCAGTGTGTGGCGATGACATCATTCACTAATAGGCTACTGCGTGTGCAGCTAGCTGGCTCACTGGCTGCCTGGCTGGCTGATCCTTCCTCACACAAGACATCTGCTTTTCACACAGGCCATTTACACCCACTGACAGACAAGGCCAAAGAGCCTCAAAGCCTGTGAAGAGGTGACTGGAATATTAAAGATGCATACACACCACAGACACACACACACACCACAGATAAAACAGACACACACACACCTCCCCCTGACTGTCTGAGTGAAACCCAGACTCTACACTGCCATCTGGGACACGACAGAGGGAATGATGGTCATGAAAACCCCTTCACTCCAGTGGAGAAAAGCCTTGTATTGCCACAGAGGGAAAGATCTGAGTCTCTCAACATAAAATACAATATCTACCATAGTCCAGAAACCTGGTGCAGCTGGGTTTGATTTTTGGCCTGATCTCTTGCAGATTCTAGCTATTAAAGAATACTGTGAAGTTATACCGTAAACCAGTGTTACCCAACCAGAGGTAGTAGGAGCCCTGGAGGTACATGGCCTATCCACACGGGGTACTTGAGAAAATTCATGAGCCCATAGGCCTACTGGTAAAATGCAGATGGGTTACTTCCAATGATAATCTGGGAAGAGAAAAATATACTTGGTGGTACAGAAACCAATAAAGGTTGGGAACCACTGCCGTATAAAGTAATGATACGATATAATGATACTGTAATTATACTATTATTAGTAATGATGATAAGGATAATATCTAAAGTCACTGGGTCAAACTGAGGCAGGCTTTTCAGATCGCTTGTCAGAGGGCGATAAGAAATCTAGAAAAGTAATGCTGCGGACAGGTTTTGCATAACCCTAACATCCACCAAAAATAAACCTACAGTGTACCTTGAAATAAGTCACGACCACAGACTTCCTTGGACAAATGTTACATTTCTGAAACAACCCTTCCCATAAAAACACAATCAGCCCGAAGTACAAAAAAAAAACTCTACTCCATTCCTCTCTCCTCCGGCAGACAAACATGCAGCACACTGAAATGGTGTAAGTGCCTTTAAAATGGTATTGATGTTAACAACAGGGGATGTACTTGACGATAATAGCCCTTCGTATGGAGACAATATGGCTGGCTTAGACACACGTCGCTCTGAGGCAGACTTAATGTAAATGTTAGTTTATTTTAAGCCAAAGCCCACTTCATGCTTATTAGGGTTGCCAAAGGAGGGTTTATCACTGGAAACTTAAGAATTATGAAATTTATCACCAGACTTCTAGTGGCCCTTTTGGGTACTTCAGATTATCACAGGAGACTAATAATCTCTGGCCCTCTGTGAGGCCTTATCACATGTACAACACATGAAAGAATTGTATACGATAATTTTAAAATACATTGAATGACAAAGCTGTAAAAGATCCTAAATATAAACCAACTTAGTGAATACATACCATTGGTGTTTAATATGAGGGTTTCAGCATTAAAAATCTAAATTTTTTACAAACATTTATTTTGCTATGTCAATATGCATTTGTTGAAAATGTTTTGTCGCCAAACTGGTGGCAGTTGTGAAAAAAGTAAATAGTTGGAAGAGTTGCAGAGTTAAATTGAAAATAATGCCATTGTTGATTAGATGCTTTTTTTCATGAATTATACCATTTTCCTCTTGAACCATATGGTCTGAGCGAGGCAGTTATCTCCAAACAACAACTGCTCCCCAGGCGATGTTGATTAAGGCAGCCCTGCTCTGATTCAGAGGGTTTGGGTTAATTGCGGAAGACACATGTTGGTTGATTGCATTCAATTGTGCAACTGAGTAGGTATACCTTTTCCCTCTACTAGAAACTCATGGACACAGATAAAATATATGAATATATAGTCTTAATGTATTAAAAGTTATTTAAGTATAAATTACCAGAGCTACGATAGATTGCCATTGATTAAGTTCATTACCAAAATTACTGAAGATTCCTGTAACTTTGTTCAATTACTGGAAGCTTATACAAGACATGCCCTGACATAATAGAGGGTAAATGCCCAATTATCTAATTCACAGACTTTGGGAAATACGCATTACTACAGATATTATAAAAATAAAGTATGATTTTAATTAGCCATCTTTTTTCATTCCCCTTCCTCCTGTCTGTGTTTCTTTGTAAACTTAATGATGGTGTTGGAATCGTGCCTGGCCATGCAATCATGGGTGAACAGGGAGTACAGGAGGGGACTGAGCACGCACCCCTGAGGGGCCGCCGTGTTGAGGATCAGCGTGCCAGATGTGTTGTTACCTACCCATTAAAGTCCCCGGCCACTAGGAGCGCTGCCTCTGGATGAGCGTTTTCCTGTTTGCTTATGGCTTACAGCTCATTGAGTGCGGTCTTGGTAAATAGACTGCTACGAAAAATATAAACTCTTGGTAAATAGTGTACTCTACCTCAGGCGAGCAAAACCTTGAGACTTCCTTAATATTAGATTTCGTGCACCAGCTATTGTTTACAAACATACACAGACCACCAGCCCTTGTCTTACCGGAGGCAGCTGTTCGATCTTGCCGATGCAGCGTGAACCCCGCCAGCTGTATGTTATCTGTGTCGTCGTTTAGCCACGACTTGGTGAAACATAAAATATTACAGTTTTTTAATGTCCCGTTGGTAGGATATTCGTGATCGTAGCTCGTCTATTTTGTTATCCAATGATTATAGGTTGACTGATGGTAGAGACAGATTACCCACTCGCCGTCAGATCCTTACAAGGCATGCATGATAATTGTATAAATCAATTATATTAACCATATATTTTGTTGGAACACATCCAGCAAATGAGAAAGTGTTTTCTAAGCCATTGAGGTGAAGTGAAGCATGGTAGAGATAGGTAGTGGTGCTTTATCTATCTGTAGCTAGCCAGTCATGTGTGTTCTCTGTACATGCTGTAGCTGTAGGCCTTAGAGACAGAGAAGGAAAGAGGACAGCCACATGCCTGTCATTGTTATTTGACAATGTGTTGAATCCCCCATATCCCCCAATTCTCTCCTCTGTGGAGTTAACAGTACACAATGTTCTCCAGAAACACAGGGCCTCCTTTTCAACATCAACAGACAATGAATAGAGGAAGAGAGAGAGAGATAAAGACTAATGATTTGAGAGACAGTGGAGTTAGTTTGTTTTGGTGTCAGAGCTGTCATATCAACGTACCACGTAACATGTGTTTACTTACATTAGTTAGGAAACTCACTGATGCACCAGAAAATAGATGAGCAGTTGGCTACACTAAAGTGGGAGTGGCCTCATTTTTTTTTCTACTTCCATGCGCCATTGTGTATGAGGGCTATTGGTATGATAAATCAAGCACTGAATAACCAGTGATACAAAAACCCAACATCCTCATCCCCTTCCACTCCTAAATGAACCCTTCCTGTGGATTTGCGTTACCACTATGATCTCATCAATGGGCTATATGTTTTGTTCTGTGTTGTTGTTCTATAGTGGACCCACACAAGAGGCCACTCCTCTTGGCCGGAAGAGACAAAATGTTGCTGTTTTAAAGCACATTTTCTGCAATTCTTCTAATTTTGCGCCAGGGCAGAGAGAAAATTCTACACATGTTTACGTAGCTTAAGCCCGTTTACGTAGCTTATGCTATCTGAGTGCGCTGCAGTAAAATGCATATAGGGGAAACATTGCTGGCAATCTACCCTCACCAAAGAAGTGTACATACTTTTCTGCAATGTCTACAGTAAGATCCGCACAGACTGTACAATTTTAGCCTTCTGATGCCACAACTTTGTCATCCCAGACAAAATGTACACCTCATGGCCATGGGCAAATCTTCAGGTAGTAAACAATTGCCGGACGCCTTGCCTCATTCAGGTCTAAGTCTGCCGATTAAGTACCACTTCGTGCGATCGTAGTCTCCAACAAAGTTCTGTCAGTGTCAAAAATCTGGAGCCTTTATTGTGTAGTGTGGCTGGTGTTACGAGCAGATCCCGATGACTAACAGGAACACGGCCGGAACTGAGCATGCACACAATAGGGTCAAATTATTACTGTGAATAGTCAGATTAATATAATAGTTCAATTTAAACATGTTTCATGCTTTGGAAGAAGAACGACTTCCCTAATATTCGTGTTTACATGACATCTGAAATCAGGCTACCTGATGGGATTTTGAAAAATGCTTAAAATTGCCTACCACTTTCTGTGCATTGTTTTACCACAACGACCATGTTCCAACCTGCCTCTGTGATGAATCACGCTTCCACATGTGACAGTCCGACAGACAAATCTGGGTTTGGCGGATGCCAGGAGAATGATACCTGCCCCAAAGCATAGTGCCAACTGTAGAGTTTGGTGGAGGAGGAATAATGGTCTGGAGCTGTTTTTCATGGTTCAGGCCCCTTAGCAGTAAGATTTCCATTCACTGGAACTACAACATTCTAGACGATTCTGTGCTTCCAACTGTGGCAACAGTTTGGGGAAGGCCCTTTCCTGTTTCAGAATGACAATGCCCCCGTGCAAAAAGCAAGGTCCATACAGAAATGGTTTGTCAAGTTCAGTATGGAAGAATTTACCTGGCCTGCACAGAGCCCTGACCTCAATTCCATCTAACACCTTTGGGATGAATTGGAACACCGACTACGATCAAGGTCTAAATCGCCCAACCTCACGAATGCTCGTGGCTGAATGGAAGTCCCCTCAGCAATGCTCCAACATCAAGTGGAAAGCCTTCCCAGGAGAGGAAAGGCTGTGATAGCAGCAATGGGGGGGTCAAACTCCATATTAATGCCCATGATTTTCGATGAGCAGGTGTCCACATATAACTTTGTACGCAACATGACTAAAAGCATGTGAAAACTATTTCTAAGATGCATACTTTCAGTTCTTCCAAACTCCCTTTACTCGCGCATAAGCATAGAGGAAGGCTTGCGCTGCTGGAACATGCACAGACCAAATACACCGCTGCCGTTGACATACCTTACATCGGCTGACGTAGCCTCACAAGACAATTGCAGAATGTGACGACAGAACTGAAGCAAATCATACAATCTGGCCATGTTGATATTAAGATTTTAATTTGGTAACATCACACAATGTGACATATAATAATCGCAAAAGACTGAATCCAAGGCCTTTAGGTGATCTTCCTGTGTCGAGTGTGGTTCCTTACGTCCCCTTACACTCGCTCTTTAACAGACATACACGTGCACAAACTTGTGTGAATAACAAAGAGACACACGGGAACATAGACAGATACGTCTCCTAAAACATACGGCCTGTGTTTCTATGGCCACCAGTCGGCCCTGGAGACTGGGTTGCCATGGAGACAGCTGTGTCTTAATGAGATTCCCCAGCAGGGTGCGAGTTGGGTAACTAGAACGTTCCATCAAACCCTGCGTGACAGCAGGTGGCCATTAAAGTTGTGTGTGTGTGTGTGTTGTTTGCGCTCACAGTTTCACAGCTTCCTCTGGTGTGAGCACACCCGCATACCAGGGTTAGAGCACCTGGCAACTTGATAGAAATTCACTGAGTGCAAAAGTTGTCACTTTACATCGTACTCTCCTCTCTCCCCTTTCATTCACAACATCTCTCGCACTTGTTTTTGTCAGTTAGATTGTAATTTCTTCCTCAGAGAGATTTGCACTATTTTAACTTGCTCAGTAGTGTATAACACACATAAACCACCCAGTACCCACACTCTGAGTCTAAAGTCACAAAACACTTGACAGTCTATAGCTAGATTAGAAGAGGGGAATCATGTCCGCCCTATTCATTGCACTTCACCATGCTGAACACATCTCGTACGTGAACTCACTCCTTGGTGATGATGCCCCTGTGTCCGGTGGGGGTGGCCAGCTGGGGGTCCAGACCGTGTGTGTCCAGGATGTGTCTGGCTGCCGGGCTCAACCGCAACCTGGGGGGAGAGGAAAGGACAAGACACACAGAGATAGGGACAGAGAGACACATAGACACAAAATTAACCTGACCATAAGCATGTCCTGATTGGTCAGAGAACATGAATATTCAACATTAAATGTAAACAAATATTTTTTCAGAATGTGTTATTTTTCAGCTTATGTAGACCATATAGGCTTCAGCCCATTAAGCTGTCAATGCACTCAGCTTGTGTACATTCTAGACAGTTCAGAACATGCACCTGCATTACCATTCACTACCGTAAGTAAGCATTTCACTGTTAGTTTACACTAGTTGTTTTACGAAGTATGTGACAAATACAATTTTATTTGATTAGATTCACTTTCACCTAAAAAGACAAACAAAAAAGCAGCTATGAGCGTAAATGCTTCGCCCTGTGACATTTTAATAGAGGAGCAATTAAACTGTTCTAAAGGACCGATTTAATGTCTCTGCCGTTGGGCCTTAACACCCACTTCAATCCTAAAAACATTGACATGACACTGCTCTCACGCTTTCTCAATTTAGACAGAGGATAATGACAGTGGTACTGCTCAAATTAGCAAACACTTATTGAAGTCAAGTGACTTTCAGAGTCCATTTTAGAGGTCGACCGATTATGATTTTTCAACGCCGATACCGATTATTGGAGGACCAAAAAAGCCGATACCGATTAATCGGCTGATTTAAAAAAAACAAATGTATTTGTAATAATGACAATTAAAATAAGTGTTCATTCAGTATTGTTGTAACTTAATATAATACATCAATAAAATCAATTTAGCCTCAAGTAAATAATGAAACATGTTCATTTTGGTTTAAATAATGCAAAAACAAAGTGTTGGAGAAGAAAGTAAAAGTGCAATATGTGCTATGTCAGAAAGCTAACGTTTCAGTTCCTTGCTCAGAACATGAGAACATATGAAAGCTGGTGGTTCCTTTTAACATGAGTCTTCAATATTCCCAGGTACGAAGTTCTAGGTTGTAGTTATGGGAATTATAGGATTATTTCCCTCTATACCATTTGTTTTTCATTAACCTTTGATTATTGGATGTTCTTATAGGCACTTTAGTATTGCCAGTGTAACAGTAAGGCTTCCGTCCCTCTCCTCGCTCCTCCCTGGGCTCGAACCAGCAACACAATGACAACAGCCACCATCAAAGTAGCGTTACCCATGCAGAGCAAGGGGAACAACTACTAGAAGGCTCAGAGCGAGTGACGTTTGAAACGCTATTAGCGCGCTAACTAGCTAGCCATTTCACTTCGGTTATACCAGCCTCATCTCGGGAGTTGATAGGCTTGAAGTCATAAACAGTGCAATGCTTGACGCACAACGAAGAGCTGCTGGCAAAATGCACGAAAGTGCTGTTTGAATGAATGTTTATGCGCCTGCTTCTGCCTACCACCGATCAGTCAGATACTTAGATACTTGTATGCAGATTATATGCAACGCAGGACACGCTAGATAATATCTAGTAATATCA
Organism: Oncorhynchus mykiss; assembly: GCF_013265735.2. NCBI lineage: Eukaryota > Metazoa > Chordata > Actinopteri > Salmoniformes > Salmonidae > Oncorhynchus > Oncorhynchus mykiss. The sequence goes on from NC_048565.1 coordinate 37,323,945, forward strand.
TCAACCATGTGTAGTTAACTAGCGATTATGATTGATTGTTTTTTATAAGATGAGTTTAATGCTAGCTAGCAACTTACCTTGGCTTACTGCATTCGCGTAACAGACTCCTTGTGGAGTGCAACGAGAGAGAGGCAGGTCGTTATTGTGTTGGACTAGTTAACTGTAAGGTTGCAAGATAAAATAACCCGAGCTGACAAGGTGAAAATCTGTCGTTCTGCCCCTGAACGAGGAAGTTAACCCACCGTTCCTAGGCCGTCATTGAAAATAAGAATGTGTTCTTAACTGACTTGCCAAGTTAAATAAAGCTTTTTAAAAAATTACAAAAAAAAATAAATACCGATTTCCGATTGTTGTGAAAACTTGAAATAGGCCCTAATTAAATCGGCAATTCCGATTAATCGGTCGACCTCTAGTCCATTTGTCCTGTCTCATTCCGAACTAACACCAATTAAACAAGACGCCTGTTCTTTCCCAAATGCAAATAACCTTTAACCCTGCTTCATTTGAACAAGCTTTGGGGGAAAATGGGAATACAAGTGGACAGTGGAAACACATTTTTCTGAATAGGCCCTGATTTGATGTTTAGTTCCAGTTCCTGTCCTATGTTTGTCAATAAGGCAGGAGAGTATCTCTTGCGTTTTAACATGGGTGTGGAAAGGGACAGTTGTCTTACTTAGCACGTTGTGTGATGGTGGAGACCCTAAGAATGGGAAAAGGAGTTGTATGTACTCTGAACGTTTATCTGACCAGGCAAAAGAGGATGGGCTTCAGCTGTAGTCTAGTTTCTTCCTTCCTTGGGAGTTTCTTTCTTACCACTGAAGCATCTATTTGCTCTTTACAGGGTCATGCCAAGGTTGTTATCAAGCACTTTTGACAAATGTTTGTGTATTTGTGAAAAGCACTACACAAATACCAATTGATTTACTGATTAATTTAATGATTAGTTGATTAGAATGGCAGAGTAGAGCATGACAGTAGAGTGATGTAATAGTGGGAGAGAGGAAGAAGAGGAGAGAGGTGAGACTCACGGTCCTGTGGAGGCTGCTCTGGGGGGATGTGGTGGGGGTGCAGTGGGGGCTGCCGGAGCGGGAGTTGCTTGGGTGGCTGCCACAGGTGGCGGGATCTCCACTGTCTTCCAGTCCTCCCCTTCCTCCACCATGAGGGCAATGAGAGTCCCCAGACGCACGGCACGACTGCCCTCCTCCATCTGAGGACACGCAGAGACACTTTTATAATAATAATCACTATCAAGCTGCATTTGAATTTGACTCAGAATGCGCAAGAAGACTGAGGAGAGGTGGAGAAATAGAGAGGGGAAGAAAGCACATAAGAACGAGAAAGAAAGAGCATTTGGGGGAAGAAGGAAGGGAGAAGAAGAGAGGAACTAGAGAGGGAGAGAACAAAATGATAGGAATGGAAAGAACCACCAGGAGGAGGATGTTCAAAAGATCATTACCTCTTGACATAATATGTTACTGCTACCAGAGGGACCATAGGCAGACCTTTCCATCCACTGTGTGTCTGTCCACACTGCCTACTCAATTCACTTCATTTCCCCTCACCTCTGTTCTGACAAAACACACAAGGCCAAGGACTCTAATGGAGGCGGGAATGAATGCTTACTGTTCCTTCACCCTCCCCCCCCCCCGGTCGCACATCGATTCGCTCTCAATATCCATCTTTCTCTTCATCTCGGTCTCTAACAGCGTCATTAAGGCACAGCGTGGATGTCTCCACCCCCTCATAGTCAGCAAGGTGTTTTTCCCCGGTCAATATTGATTAGTTCTAAATGAAAGGCCAGGCACAATGGATGAGGCAGGGCTGTAACACTCCATCTATTTCCAAATGGTATCCACTTACGGAGCTGTCATTCCTGCTAAAGGGCGTAGCTCCGCTCGCAGGAAAGAAGAGAAAAACAACACAAATAACAACCGCTGTTGCCGACAGGGAAAGCAGTCCCATTCAATCATGGCGACAATGAAATTGATCAGGCAATTGGTTTCTGCATTAGATCAGAACACAAGCCCTTGTAACTGGCTGAATGTCAGATAGCTTTGAATCAAGGAGTTCACCCAGTCACCTTCTCCCCAGTGGCATCTAAACAATAGATGTGCAACAATAAGACCACGGACTCCACCTAACCAGAAACAACAGCAGGATAAGACCACCTGCGCTCCCAGGCCAGCAAGCAGGCCAGGCACACCTCCAGTTTCACCCAGGATATTCCCCTCAGTACAACAGTCAAAAACACTTTACTACCATGTCTCACTGAGTAAAGGCAAGGGATTCCTAAAAGCAAAAAGGTAGGCTAATTTCTATTGTCCATTGGATAGTAGGTAGCTAGGGAAGACTGCTTTGGCAGTGAGAAGAAGGAAAAAAATGGTTTTGTTTACTACAAAATAGCTGCACAACATCCCTGACGCATTAAACTACCAAGACTACCCGGTCTGTTTGTTGTGGGACATACATACATACATACATATATACAGTGCCTTGCGAAAGTATTCGGCCCCCTTGAACATTGCGACCTTTTGCCACATTTCAGGCTTCAAACATAAAGATATAAAACTGTATTTTTTTGTGAAGAATCAACAACAAGTGGGACACAATCATGAAGTGGAACGACATTTATTGGATATTTTAAACTTTTTTAACAAATCAAAAACTGAAAAATTGGGCGTGCAAAATTATTCAGCCCCTTTACTTTCAGTGCAGCAAACTCTCTCCAGAAGTTCAGTGAGGATCTCTGAATGATCCAATGTTGACCTAAATGACTAATGATGATAAATACAATCCACCTGTGTGTAATCAAGTCTCCGTATAAATGCACCTGCACTGTGATAGTCTCAGAGGTCCGTTAAAAGCGCAGAGAGCATCATGAAGAACAAGGAACACACCAGGCAGGTCCGAGATACTGTTGTGAAGAAGTTTAAAGCCGGATTTGGATACACAAAGATTTCCCAAGCTTTAAACATCCCAAGGAGCACTGTGCAAGCGATAATATTGAAATGGCAGGAGTATCAGACCACTGCAAATCTACCAAAGACCTGGCCGTCCCTCTAAACTTTCAGCTCATACAAGGAGAAGACTGATCAGAGATGCAGCCAAGAGGCCCATGATCACTCTGGATGAACTGCAGAGATCTACAGCTGAGGTGGGAGACTCTGTCCATAGGACAACAATCGTATATTGCACAAATCTGGCCTTTATGGAAGAGTGGCAAGAAGAAAGCCATTTCTTAAAGATATCCATAAAAAGTGTTGTTTAAAGTTTGCCACAAGCCACCTGGGAGACACACCAAACATGTGGAAGAAGGTGCTCTGGTCAGATGAAACCAAAATTGAACTTTTTGGCAACAATGCAAAACGTTATGTTTGGCGTAAAAGCAACACAGCTGAACACACCATCCCCACTGAACACACCATCCCCACTGTCAAACATGGTGGTGGCAGCATCATGTTTTGGGCCTGCTTTTCTTCAGCAGGGACAGGGAAGATGGTTAAAATTGATGGGAAGATGGATGGAGCCAAATACAGGACCATTCTGGAAGAAAACCTGATGGAGTCTGCAAAAGACCTGAGACTGGGACGGAGATTTGTCTTCCAACAAGACAATGATCCAAAACATAAAGCAAAATCTACAATGGAATGGTTCAAAAATAAACATATCCAGGTGTTAGAATGGCCAAGTCAAAGTCCAGACCTGAATCCAATCGAGAATCTGTGGAAAGAACTGAAAACTGCTGTTCACAAATGCTCTCCATCCAACCTCACTGAGCTCGAGCTGTTTTGCAAGGAGGAATGGGAAAAAATGTCAGTCTCTCGATGTGCAAAACTGATAGAGACATACCCCAAGCGACTTACAGCTGTAATCGCAGCAAAAGGTGGCGCTACAAAGTATTAACTTAAGGGGGCTGAATCATTTTGCACGCCCAATTTTTCAGTTTTTGATTTGTTAAAAAAGTTTGAAATATCCAATAAATGTCGTTCCACTTCATGATTGTGTCCCACTTGTTGATTCTTCACAAAAAAATACAGTTTAATATCTTTATGTTTGAAGCCTGAAATGTGGCAAAAGTTCGCAAAGTTCAAGGGGGCCGAATACTTTCGCAAGGCACTGTATATATATATATATATATATATGGCTTCCTGTCCATATGCTAGGTGCTACAGGTAGTGTGTGTGTGTGTGTGTGTGTGCGTCTCCATGGCACCTCTGGCCCAGTGTGAGGTGATCAATAAATGGCAGGGCCTCATAGCTTTAGAAATGCCATTACCACATACAGTAGGACTATGTGGCTATGTTGGTTACATTCACCACAATGAGAAATGACAGGATTACCAGAACAGTTGGATGTGACATGACACTGAACTTCAGCCCTGGCTGTGACCCCTGACCCTAGCCGGGTCATACAGCTGTCTGAAGGGCATGACAGATTAGTATATCCCCATCATAATCCACATATCTTCCTTTGATTGGATCAGTGCAACACTGCAGTATTTCAAACTGCCTCTGACAACCACCATCCCAATAGGCACACAACTCTATTGTGCTACAAAACAAAATCATTAAATTCCAATGTGACTGTGGGGCTGCAAATACAAGAACACATACTGAGCAATGAACAAGAAAACATACAACCACAGTCTTGCACAATACTGTGCCACACAATGCATGTAACTGGTGTGTTTGAGAGTGAGTGAGTGAGTGAGAGACCAGCGATGCTCTTTCCCTACCATTAGGCTCTATAAACACCAGTTAGACAAGCAGGTATTTATAGACGTTTAACACAGCTCTCGAAGAAGCTGCAGCTGGGGGCTGTGTCATTCACAGCCTTTACACACGCACACATCATCATCGTCCCTTTCTTTCCACTTATTCACAGATGGGGTGCCGTCTTATGTGGATGTCTCCATCAAAGACGCAAGAGCACATAGGCACACAGAGAGAGAAAAGGGAGAAGAGTGTAACACACTGCTAGTGTGGGGCTCAACACTGCCATCTGGTTGCAAAAGGACAGTGCCGGTCCTGAACCATTCCGCCACATCATAGCAAACACAGGCACTTAGCCAAATACCTGAAATGGCACAGGTTCAACCTGACTGACATACATTAGAAGACCTGGCTGGTTTCAGTAAAGAACAATAAGTCAAGAGGTGGATGAGGAGGACACCATTTTTAGCAGGCTATGCATGGATTTCAGAAAATTACTCTTACTCTTGTGATCTCTGACACAATTCAAGACTCACACACCCAGACTTGCACCCTCAACAAGGATAGGCTTGACACCTGTGACTTGTAAACAGTACACAATTAGTCCCTCGCCTCCAGATCAAAGAGAAAGGAAGAGGTGGGGAAGAGGGTGGCTTATTTGGAGACTCTTGGAATAAAAATATCCTGTATTGATTTGGTGTGTGTGTGTGTGTGTGTGTATGTGCCTCCGTGTGAGTGTATTGATCTGCCAGGAGAGAGACAGAAAGAGGGATTTGAGGCGATATGATTGAATCCTATATCCTGCAACTTGTTACTGGGCAGACTAGTCTAATTAGAGTCCAGAGGAGGGCTTTTCCCCAGCAGCCCTCTCTCTCCCAGGGCTTTTGATTCGTCTGCATTCTCAATCTGATAAATTAAAGCACACGAGGGAGATCAGTGAGTATAGTGTTCCTACGGGGTCTATCCTGAATATTTCAACTAGTTCATAAATTATATAACAAAACACCATTTATGAGGTTATCCTATGCATTTTGTATAATTTCAAAGACCAGACAAAGATCTGTGTTGGATTGAAACGTTGCCTATAAAAGGTGGTAATTTGGGAGCATATTCAACATGCGGGCCTTTCTGTTCTTCTCTTCATAAGACTTTCGGCCCAGGGGAGAACGACTGGCCCTTCTCATTAATGCCACAGAAGGCCCACCGCTCCAGCAAGTATAATTGGCAGAAAGCATGATCCTCCATTATAGTGAATGGGGAAATGGCAATCTTCATGGGCAATCTTCATGTAAATAAACACTTTCGAAGACAATCATGGTACCAATAATTGCTTCTGATACACCAGATGTATGTCCTTGAACCAATCATTTTAAAATCGTACAGAGAAGTTGAGTTGCTAATTGAGTTGCTAATGGCAGCATGCAGTATTCCGGCCGGCCACCAACTTGAGTTATGCTGCGTTTAGACAAGGGATGCAAAAACCGGCATACCAGTCGACATTGCGGGAAAGAAAGCAAGAAAGACTGATGGCAAAAGCAAGCCAGCATGACGGGATGCGTTGCTATGGTGATTTCAGAGCAAATCAACATCCGGTAGAAAACAATGCTACGGCAGACAGCAAAAGTTGAAATATTTGAACTCTGGCGGCAAGTCCCATCTGCCATGGTGGCTGACGGCATTCACTGCCAGCTACAACAGCATTTACCGTTGAGCTCCGGACATCCGGATTGACGTCTACCTCGTACCAGGTAAACGCAGCATTACTGAATTTGAGGGGGCAGCACCGAGCTAGCCTGTAACGTCACTTCCTCGAGTAGCTCTAACTACACGTTATGCCTCCATGAGACGCCATCTTAACTCACTTCATTTGACTTCAATGATCTATTGAGGCTTCACATAGAAATGAATGAGGTCACGTGATGGATGGCTTTGTCCATTATTTTTACAGTCATGGTTTGGCTAGTTGTAGTGCAGGGAAGATGTCAGTTGAGCAGAGACACAGCCAACAAACTCCCCCTTGGAAGATTAATCTATCCTAAAATGACAGCATCCTGATGAGAAAGTATGTAGGAATGGAGGGAGGGAAGCAGAGTGATAAATGACATGATAAATGCTGTCAGGTTAGCACTGTGGACCATGTCAGACCATCTTCATCTAGCCTTTCCTTCTTCCATCCATCTAAACATCCATCCATCTTGCCACTAGTTATCTCGACCGTTAAATGTTGACATACATTCTGTCCACCGTATCAATCCATCTCGAAAATCCCTGCACAACCACCGATCCATCAATGTGTGGGGGATCTCTACATGTGCCATTTCAGCCTTTTGTGTGTTCACGGATGTAACACTGGCTGCTAAACTAGAATCCTAGTGGGTACATGCTTAGACAGCACCACTACTACACCACTGTGGGCTAATCTGTGCTGTGATCTACAGAGAGCAGAGGCCATCAAGCCCCTTCCACACACAGCCAGGAAAAACGTCGCTCATACTAGTAACACCACACACGATACACACCAGGAGGCAGACACACATCCACACAGAGACTGGCACGCTTCCTCTCTAATACCCCCAGTAGAGACTGGGTCTGGGGTATTCAGGGGTGGGGGTGTTGGTCTGGATGCTAGCTGAACCTGGGGGGATTATCGCTCTCCCTCTTTCTGCCAGCTCCAAGCCTTCCTAAGCCCCTTCCTCCAACTCCTGGGCCGTTGCCATGGAAACTACCTTATCCCCATGGCAGCCAAGACATGGATTGGAAGGAGGGAGAGGGAAGAGAAAGAGGAAGAGAAAGAAAACATGAAGAAGAGTGAGAATAGAGCAAGGGCTAAAAAAGGGAGAAATTATAATAATTGAAAACACATAACAATGAGAGAGACACTTCGCCTGCTGATAGTGATCTCATAGAAATGTTATATTTCCAGAACAACACTTGTTTATGCACACGTGTTGCTATCTGTCTAAGTAATTACTCCATATCAGCTCTTTATTCAGGGTACACTCAGACACCACCTGAACCACAGCACTAGAATAACATGGGTATGCTTCGCTGAACTATGCTATGTGGCCTGGTTTACACGGCTAATTGCCACTAGGACACTGTTCTGAACGATGTGACACTCACTGATCGGATGACTGACTGGAGGGAACCATGGCATCAGCTGTGGGACAGGCAAGGGTCTGTGTGTGTGTGTGTGTGTGTGTGTGTCACTTAGCTAGTTAATGAATGTTGGGTTGAAAATAAATACGAAAAACACATTTCATGACCGAAAGTATGTGGATCCGGAATCATGGGCATTAATATAGAGTTGGTCCCACCTTTGCTGCTATAACAGCCTCTACTCTTCTGGGAAGACTTTTCACTCGATGTTGTACCATTGCTGCGGGGACTTGCTTCCATTCAGCCACAAGAACATTAGCGAGGTCGGGCACTTTCAATTCATCCCAAAGATGTTCAATGGGGTTGAGCTCAGGGCTCGGAGCAGGCCAGTTAAGTTCTTCCACACCAATTTCGACAAACCATTTCTGTATGGACCTCACTTTGTGCTGTCATGTCATGCTGAAACAGGAAAAGGGTTTTCCCCAAACTGTTGCCACAAAGTTGGAAGCACAGAATCGTCTATAATGTCATTGTATGCTGTAGCGTTAAGATTTCCCTTCACTGGAACTAAGGGGCCAAGCCCGAACCATGAAAGAAAAACAGCCCCAGACCATTATTCCTCCTCCACCAAAATTCACAGTTGGCACTACGCAGTCGGGCAGGTAGTGTTCTCCTGGCATCCGCCAAAACCAGATTCGTCTGTCAGACTGCCAGATGGTGAAGCGTGATTCATCACTCCAGAGAACGTGTTTCCAGAGTTCAATGGCGGCGAGCTTTACACCACTCCAGCCGACGGTTGGCAATGCGCATGGTGATCTTAGGCTTGTGTGTGGCCGCTCGGCCATGGAAATACATTTCATGAAGCTCCCAACGAACAGTTATTGTGCTGACGTTGTTTCCAGAGGCAGTTTTGAACTCGGTAGTGAGTATTGCAACTGAGGACAGAATATTTTTACACGCTACGCGCTTCAGTGGTCCCGTTCTGTGAGCTTGTGTGGCCTAGGCTACTACCTATATCCTTCCTTCCTTCCGGTTATATCCTTCCTGTTTGGCCCTGTCCGGGGGTGTCCTCGGAGTGGGCCACAGTGTCTCCTGACCCCTCCTGTCTCAGCCTCCAGTATTTATGCTGCAGTAGTTTATGTGTCGGGGGGCTAGGGTCAGTTTGTTATATCTGGAGTACTTCTCCTGTCCTATTCGGTGTCCTGTGTGAATCTAAGTGTGCGTTCTCTAATTCTCTCCTTCTCTCTTTCTCTCTCTCGGAGGACCTGAGCCCTAGGACCATGCCCCAGGACTACCTGACATGATGACTCCTTGCTGTCCCCAGTCCACCTGGCTGTGCTGCTGCTCCAGTTTCAACTGTTCTGCCTTATTATTATTCGACCATGCTGATCATTTATGAACATTTGGCCATGTTCTGTTATAATCTCCACCCGGCACAGCCAGAAGAGGACTGGCCATCCCACATATGCTCTCTCTAATTCTCTCTTTCTTTCTCTCTCTCGGAGGACCTGAGCCCTAGGACCATGCCCCAGGACTACCTGACATGATGACTCCTTGCTGTCCCCAGTCCACCTGACTGTGCTGCTGCTCCAGTTTCAACTATTCTGCCTTATTATTATTCGACCATGCTGGTCATTTATGAACATTTGAACATCTTGACCATGTTTTGTTATAATCTCCACCCGGCACAGCCAGAAGAGGACTGGCCACCCCACATAGCCTGGTTCCTCTCTAGGTTTCTTCCTAGGTTTTGGCCTTTCTAGGGAGTTTTTCCTAGCCACCGTGCTTCTTCACCTGCATTGCTTGCTGTTTGGGGTTTTAGGCTGGGTTTCTGTACAGCACTTTGAGATATCAGCTGATGTACGAAGGGCTATATAAAATAAATTTGATTTGATTTGATTTGATACCTCACAGCTGAGCAGTTGTTGCTCCTAGACGTTTCCACCTCACAAAAACAGCACTTACAGTTGACCGAGGAAGCTCTAGCAGGGCAAAAACTTTATGAACTGACTATGACAGTGCCACATTAAAAGTCACTGAGCTCTTCAGTAAGGCCATTCTATTGTCAATGTTATCCTATGGAGATTGCATGGCTCTGTGCTCAATTTTATACACCTGCCAGCAACGGGTGTGGCTGAAATAGCCGAATCCACTAATTTGAAGGTGTGTCCACATACACAAAAGTATGTCATTATGACTGCTGGATCATTTATAATTAAGAGGACGGAGGAAAGGATGGTTTACAGGCAAAGCTGTACCACAGAGTTTCCATCAATATCCTCTCACTCTCTCTCGTTAGGACGTAATTGGAGGCTTTCTCCCATTGCCAGATCGATCTGACAGCGGAGGATAAACTGCTTTCATCCCTCTGTTCTGAGGTACAAACATGTGGTGCAGTGTTGATGAAAGACAAGTGATCGGTCTGTCTTTGGCAGAGTCATTAATATTCACACAACACACAGAGGTCACGAAGCACACCTCATCACTGATGTTCCGCCAATTAAGGAGAAGAGGGAAGCCCTAAGAACTGACACACACAACACAGTTCACTCACCAGTATCTTGGCCAGGACGCCGTCATCACTGGACTCCAGGGTAACCACGGCCTTGTCCGTCTCGATCTCACAGAGCGCATCGCCAGCCGCTACCGCATCACCTGCAGGACACCAGCAACAGTCAGACCGCTTAGAATGTCAAAGACCAATAATTGGGAAAAGGAAAAAGTTACATGAAAAAAAATTGGCGAGAGTGTAGAAAGTCCATTTCTAAGGGATGATGAAACCATAGATATAGAACTGCTATGGTGGTAACACTCTGATCATTAGGCTATACAGTGGGGTACATAAAGTCACCCTTGATAAAGATGAGCAAAAAAATAGTGTACAATAATACAACTGAGCTACTGTATACTGTATGAGAAAAAAAGTGGGACAATTTATTATTATTATACAGTATATAGTAATACAATTGCTCAGAGAAAATATATTTAGTTTAAAAAGTAATAAAAACAAAATCTCAAAAAGATATGGGTCAAAATTATTGGCACCCGTTTTCAGTTCTCCAGCACCCTGCCCTTGCAAGGATAACGACACAGGCTTTTTCTCAAATGTTTTATGAGATTGGAGAAGATCATTCCTCCATACAGAATCTTTCCATATCCTTGATATCCTTCATCTGCGCTTATGGACTGCCCTTCAATTCAAACAGTAGCAGTACTGGGTGTAAAGGAAGGGGTTCTGGTGGATTTATATGTTCTTCATAATATTTCTCATGCATCTACATTTCCCTATGGGGCTAGGGAAGCAAGTCTAAAACAGGAGAGGGGAGGGGTGATTCAAGATGTTTTATTAAAAAGAGGCCATTTGTAATTGAGTGAAGACAAGGCAGAAGAGGAAGATGGATGCTGGGGCCTATTGGGCAGGGGTCACATTGAGTCAGTCTTTATTTTCAACAGGTGATCCTAGGGCGGGAAGGTCACTTCAGGTCAGCACAATAACACAGGGAGAGAGAAGGTACACATCCATACAGGAAAACACCATCCTCAGCTCCAATATCCTGCCTAGTAAAAGATCACCTCAACTTTTAGGATGAGCGAAAGGGAGAATTGTGGGAGAGAAGGTAGTGGGAGGATCATAGAGGATGTGAGGGAAGAAGTGGGCAGGGGTGGGAGTGAGTATTGACCTCAGAAGCTCCAGAGAGCCGGGAGAAGGGAGGACTAGATTGGATGTGTGTGTGTGTGGTTTTAACACCAGATGACCCAAGGGGTTAGCCAGTGATGAGCGATATTAAAAGTAAAACAGTCAACCACCTGCCCCTTTCAACTCTTCTCCACTGGAATGGCAATAGGATTAAGCTACACGGTGACACAAACGTACAATACAAGGGGATGGGCAGGGATGTAGTGCTGCTGTTCCGCAGGTGAGCAGGCTCCCTTACTTTTTTCAATTTGAGAATACACAGAGCTGGCAAAAATATTTCTGGAAAAGTTGTTCTAAATAAATTTGATTTAAATGACCACTAACATTCCATGAAAACGTTAGAACGAAAAACTAAACAAATATGTAGGCTAAAGCTTATAGGTAGGTAAGTTAAATTATGGTTTCTTCCCCGTCTTCTCTCTTTCTGGCAGTCGTGCGAATAATTAGTAACTGTTGGCGTGTGTGCAGAGGCCCGTCGGCCGGAGGCCTGACCACTTCGAGCGGGCCAAATCTGACGTGAACAGTAACAGACATAAAACTTTACCAGGGGTTGCTAAAACGGCTGTCCTCCAGTTTGTTATGGACTAAGGGCTCATGTACGACGCACCTGAACTCGACCTACTGTCCGAGTGCTTAGCTTACAGAAACGTACTACCTCGATTGCGTATGCAGACAAACTGATCCACCACACGAACCTTATCACACCGATGAGATCTAGGATCCAAATTCACCACGTCTGCCTTGGACCCGCTCTTGCGCAGTGGAACACAGAACGATGTGTGGCCACTTACGTTTATAGTGCTGTCCTTTCAGAAAAACGATTCGAAGGGCCTTCAAATCGCTTAAAATAACCCTCATCAAGATCTGTTGCCTAATCAGTACTTATTACAAATAGAAGATAATCACTTCTCACCATGGATCTCATTTAGTGAAGTTAGATCAAAGCTTAATCAATGTCTCGCAAGATCACTTAAACACTGATTGGAATTGAATAGCATATCCTATAGCATAGTAGGCCTATAATATGTCACAACAAAAACAACTTAGTCATTTAATATTCGAAGCTGAATAGGAAAATAGTGCCTTCGGAAAGTATTCAGACCCCATGACATTTTCCAAATTTTGTTACTTTACAGCCTTATTCCACAATGGATAAAATAAAATCATCAAATCTACGCACAACACCCCATAATGAGAAAGCAAAAAACAGGTTATTATTTTTGCTAATTTATTACAAATAAAAAACAAATACCTTATATTTACATAAGCATTCAGACCTTTTGCTATGAGACTTGAAATTGAGCTGAGATGCATCCTGCTTCCATTGGTCATCCTTGAGATATTTCTACGACTTGGAGTCCACCTGTGGTAAATTAAATTGATTGGACATGATTTGGAAAGGCACACACCTGTCTATATAAAAAGGTCCCACAGTTGACAGTGCATGTCAGAGCAAAAATCAAGCCATGAGGTGTAAGGAATTGTCCGTAGAGCTCAGAGACAGGATTGCATTGAGGCACAGATCTGGGGAAGGGTGCCGAAAAAAGAAGAATCATTGTCAAATGGAAGAATTTTGGAACCACCAAGACTCTTCCAAGAGCTGGCCAAACTGAGCAATCGGGGAAGGGCCATGGTAAGGTAGGTGACCAAGAAACCGATGGTCACTCTGTCAGAGCTCCAGAGTTCCTCTGTGGAGACGGGAGAACCTAACAGAAGGACAACCATCTCTGCAGCACTCCACCAATCAGGCCTTTATGGTAGAGTGGCCAGGCGGAAGCCACTCCTCTGTAAAAGGCACATTATAGCCGCTTGGTGTTTGCCAAAAGGCCCCTAAAGGACTCAGACCATGAGAAAAAATATTCTCTGGCCTGATGAAACCAAGATTGAACTCTTTGGCCTGAATGCAAGCATCACGTTTGGAGGAAACCTGGCACCATCCCGAAGGTAAACCATGGTGGCAGCATCATGCTGTGGGAATGTTTTTCAGCAGCAGGGACTGGGAGACTAGTCAGGATCGAGGGAAAGATGAACGGCGCAATGTACAGAGCAATCCTTAAGGACCTTAGACTGGGGCAAAGGTTCACCTTTCAACAAGACAACGACCATAGCACACAGCAAAAGACAAAGCAGGAGGGGCTTTGACACTTGAGGATCTGCAGAGAAAAATGTTAGAAACTCCAAATACAGGTGTGCCAAGGTTGTAGCGTCATACCCAAGACGACGAGGCTGTAATTGCCAAAAGGTGCTTCAACAAAGTACTGAGTAAAGGGTCTGAATACTTATGTAAATGTAATAGTTCAATTTACTATTTGTATAAATTTGCTAAAGATTTTTTTTAAACGTTCTGCTTTGTCATTATGGGGTATTGCATGTAGATTGTAAGGATTTTTATTTATTTAATCAATTTTAGAATAAAGCTGTAACGTAACAAAATGTGGAGAAAAAAAAAATCAAGGAACACACTGTATGCTTTGATTAAAACAAAATAGGTCGACAAGAAAGGCCAGTTTGTTAACACCATCTGCTTTAATTCACTCACAAAGCACTAATTCAAGATCTTAATGCATATTCCCATGAAACTGATTTGCAAGTGAAAATGATTTGCATGCAGTTTGGACATTCACCCGTAACATGTAAAAAATGATCATTCACGATTGACAGCGATTATGGCCTATTTTGAAATTAGGTATGCCTTAAAACAATATGGGTGGACATAGGCAGATGTGGCAATTGAAGGATGCAGTTTTTGCATAGACCTATCCTACAATGATATTCAATAGGCTACATCTGTCGGTACTCTGTACAAACTTTAAGAATATATGACGTCACAAAAAAAATAAAAATGGTGCTCCCTCAACTAAAAAAAATATAGCACTACACCACTGGGGATGGGATGGGATAGGGTCAGAGGAAAAGCTGGATATCCATTGACAAAGCCAAGTGGGCGATTCCCAAAACTTTTGGTATCACATATTGTTCTGCAACTCACAAATTTATTGCGAGGAAGGACGTTTAACATGCTTTTTTACATTTGTATGACACATTTGTTTGGGAAAATCATGAGGAAAGTGGCCCTTTTACGCCCTTTTTTAGACCTAGACATTATTCCTGTAAGACCCTTTGATCCGTGAACTAGAGGTCGACCGATTATGATTTTTCAACGCCGATACCGATATAGAGGTACTCCATATTTTAGAACATAATGTAGTATAATGACACCAAGATGTTGTCTGTACCATGTAAGGTTCACGGTAGAGGTCGACTGATTAATCGGAATGGCCTGTGGTGACAGGCAGTTGCTTTATACACTGCACTCAGAAAGTTAGATAGCAAACCAGGCCAAAGACCCAAGGCTATGTGGCTATGGCGGCGGGGGGGGAACAGCGTTGCAACCCGGTGACATAGACAGCACCAACTTTCTCTGGGCCAATTAACTGGCAGCAGTCCTCAGGTGCCTTACTTTCTCAGCATGGCTGGGCTCTGACTGCTGTGTAGAAGGATGTGATGTCACATGGTTAAACATTAACAATGGACCCCTATCACTCCGGGGTGGAGAAAGGGAGAAACAGGGCACTGCTTTTCTCCTCCTTAATAAATTAGGAGAGCTGGCTAATCTGACAAACACTAAACTGCACCATGGAATATCCAGTCATTATTAACATCTCAAAATGTAGAATGTGTGTAGGGTGATGTGTGTCTTTATGAAGGTATATGGATGGAGATGTAAAATTAAAATCAACCATATTGGATTTGTTTCGTAGGCTCGATTTGTTGGGGAATAATCAGAATTGGTTGGTAACATAGGTAAGATGTTTTATATTCATCATATGTTTGTAAGTTACTTCTCATCAGAATGTTATTTTTGTATAATACTGTGGCGGGGTTGCAGTATCTGTTCTATGTCAAGACTAAGTTGCTTGGGCCGGAGAGAGGTCAAGCGTGTATCTCTTGGCTCCACAATGTCTGTGTGCCAGTCAGTGTGTCTCTGTGATCTTGTAAAGATAGGATGGATTTGATATATGCCTGTTGATATGGAGGATTGGTTTATGGTTCTGAGTTTGAGAAAATAACATAGTTTAGGAGACAAAGCTGAACGATTTATTATGTCTATGCTGTATGACTGTGTTTTTTTGCTATTAAAGGATCTCAGCTGCAATGTGTAAGGGGCTCTCAGAGAATTCATTGATAGACACTGAATTGATCTGAGAGTCACAGGGTTGTGATAGAGCTCATATAATTAAAAATTGACTTTGTGATAACTAACTCTGACGTGTGTGTGGTTTGCTTTCATGATTTGGTAAATAGAGGAAATTTCCACAACAGATTATATTATATTATTATGTAGCATTGTAGTCTGCATGCAACAGAAAAGCTGAGTATGTTGTGAACATTGGCAAATGGAGGCACGGCTCACTTACCTTCTTTCTTCAACCATTTGACAATGTTTCCCTCCTCCATGGTGGGAGAGAGAGCAGGCATCTCCACTTTGACTGGTGCAGCACCTAGAGGAAAGAGAGAACACATCAACACCAGTCAGATCACAAGTAGCAATACATGCTCATCTATAAACAGGAGGGACATTTTCACCCTAGACTAGATAACTGGAAGTCTATTGAACATAAATGCATTAATAGGCCTATGCAACACCATATATACACACAAAAGTACGTGGACACCCTTTCAAATGAGTGGATTTGGCTATTTCAGCCAAACCCGTTGCTGACAGATATATAAAAAAAAAAATCAAGCAAACAGCCATGCAATCTCCAAAGACAAACATTTGCAGTAGAATGGCCTTACTGAAGAGCTTAGTGGCTTTCAACGAGGCACCGTCATGGGATGCCACCTTCCCAACAAGTCAGTACGTCAAATTTCGGACCTGCTAGAGCTTCCCCTGTCAACTGTAAGTGCTGTTATTGTGAAGTGGAAACGTCTAGGAGCAACAACGGCTCAGCTGCGAAGTGGCAGGGCCACACAAGCTCACAGAACGGGACCCCCGAGTAATAAAATCGTCTGTCCTCGGTCGCAACACACACAATACAGAGTTCCAAACTGCCTCTGGAAACATCAGCACAATAACTGTTCGTCGTGAGCTTCATGAAATGGGTTTCCATGGCCGAGCAGCCACACACAAGCCTAATCTCACCATGCGCAATGCCAAGCCTCGGTTGGAGTGGTGTAAAGCTCGCCGCCATTGAACTCTGGAGCACTGGAAACACGTTCTCTGGAGTGAAGAATCACGCTACATGATCTGGCAGTTCGACAGACAAATCTGGATTTGCCGGATGCCAGGAGAACACTACCTGGCCCAATGCATAGTGTCAACTGTAAAGTTTGGTGGAGGAGGAATAATGGTCTGGGGCTGTTTTTCATGGTTCGGGCTAGGGCCCTTAGTTCCAGTGAACGGAAATTTTAACGCTACAGCATACAATGAGTTTCAGCATGACAATACCCTGTGCACAAAGCAAGGTCCATGCGGAGATTGTTTGTCAAGATCGGAGTGGAAGAACTTGACTGGTCTGCATGGAGCCCTGACCTCAACCCCATGAGATTAATTGGAATGCTGACTGTGAGCCAGGCCTATTCGCCTAACATCAGTGCCCAACCTCACTATTGCTCGTAGCTGAATGGAAGCAAGTCCCTGCAGCAATGTTCCAACATCTAGTGGAAAGGAGTGGAGGCTGTTGTAACAGCAAAAGGGAGGGTGGGGGGGTGGGGTGTTCTAAGAGCAGGTGTCCACATACTGTTGGTCACGTAGTGTATATCCTATTCTGATTGGGTCTGTGTGACATCAAATAAGTCCATTAAAAAGGCAAGCTAGGCTATATTGTCAGTATTTTGAGATGGAAAGAGGAGCAGAAAGTTAGGAGCCTAAAAATGCATAGGCGCTTACGAAGAAGAAAGAAGTGGTACAGTAAGAGGCAATAGGAGAGGGGGTGAGAGCTGTGGGGCTCGTGCCTCAGCACTCATCCACTGACAGGGAGATATGAAAGCCACCAGGCCACAGGAAGTGGACAGCACACTGGCGACAGAAGAGAGAGCAGTGCAGGCAGATCAACAGTAGGCTGCGATGGCGGCTGACATACTTGCCTCGGGCTGGTAGCCCTGTCACCCACTGGGCCACCACAGCCTGGGACCTAGCCATCCACAGCAGCTAGAGCCACTCAGAAGACAACAGTTCAGCTGGCTCAGGGTCATGTAGGCATTGGGCTGGCCATGCTAATGCCCAACTAAGTCACCTCCTTGTAATACTGAGTATTACAATGTTTTGCTGCCTTAGAATGACAAATGCTAGAATACAGACCTTTAGATAGAACTAGCGGATTAAAAATGGCTTGCAAGGCCCGAATGATACATGGTGATGAGCCATGGCTGTGTGTGAACAGAGGGAACCTCATGTTCTGGTGCTCGTGTTGTTGTTCATGTGTTGTTTTTGCCGTTCATGTACGAAGGTCTCCTTCTGCTCTGCATGTCATGTGTGAAGAACTCAGGCCTGGATGAGCACATATCTGCACAACAATGCCCTGAAAGCACACCCGCTGAAACCTCCCATTCATAACCCTCACTCTCTTAATCCGAACAGGCAGGGGAAGCCAATGTGTAATTGAGTGTGTGCGTTTGTTGAGACACACAGATAGAGAAAGAGAGAGGCAGAGAGATAGAGAATGTAAGGGCCGTGACCGCCATGACAAGAGCTTGCAGACCAATTCCTGTCTGTAAAACATTGCTCTGCCACGCCTGTCGTCGTCACCTGAAATAATTTTTCATCACAGGCTCGATTTTTATCCCAGCCTTACAAAAAACTTATCATAATCAGATCCACAGCAGAAAGATCACTAGTTCAAATTAACCTTAATTATAAGCCAATATGTCTGGCTTCTTTTTTCATTTTGGCTAGGCTTAGGCCAGGGCTCTCCAACCTTGTTCCTGTACCGTCCTGTAGGTTCACTCCAACACTTATCTAGCACACCTGACTCTAATAATTAGCTGGTTGATAAGCTGAACCATGTTCGTTCCAGGCTGTATCACATCCGGCCTTGATTGGGAGTCCCATAGGGCAGCGCACAATTGGCCAAGCGTCATACGTGTTTGGCCGTTATTGTAAATAAGAATTTGTTCTTAAAAATGGACTTGCCTAGATAAATAAAGGTTCAATTTATAAAATAAAAAAAATTACAACTGGGGTTGTTCAACCTGTCAGAACTATAGTACACTCAGATTCCCTGTCTGTATTGAATAGTTTGCCATTTGGCAAATCTAAATGGGAGTGACCTACTATGGGTGGCATAAATGTTCCTATGGAGAATTGAGAGACTGAATAGTAGTGAGATAACCCCAGCCTATTGAGGTGTGGAAGGGAATGAAATTGTAGACCAGAGCCAAAAGAGCTTTAAAACCAGATATACTTAAATATTATTGTTGCACTGGGTACAGGTGGGGCCAAATGTAAGAGAAGAGCCATTTTGATAGATGTGTGGCAGAGGAGATGGGACTGAGCCCTTTGGCAGCGATTACATTTATATGCCCTCCAAAGAAAAGGTCAGTGGACCAAGATTCAAAGATCAGATTAGGAAGGAAGAGTGGTGTTTGCTCAATTGCGCTACTTGTCACTACATCTGGTTGGTAAGCATGTGAATTGTTTGTGTCTGGAGGGTATGGTGGATGAACTGGTGGAGAATGTGTTATATTGTTGTAAGCATGTTGAAGAGAGGGAAATATTGCAGTGTAGAGTCGTTGAGGTTAGACGGGGGTTGGGAAGGAACTTGAGGGATGGGGAGGGTATATTAGAAGTTAGAAGGGTTATTTTTCTTCTCAGAATTACTGAATTAGGTAGGAGGATTTAGAAATGTGGAGCTAACGTTGTAAACCGCGATTGACCAGACTCCAGCACAGTAGGTGGCGGCATCCACCTTTAATTTGTTTGCAGAGCTCCATTTTATCATAGAAGAACAACTTGGGTTGGAGCGAAAACCTACAGGAGGGTAAGCACTCAAAGAACAGGGATGGAGTCCCCTGGCATAGGCTGTTTGTTTCTTATTTGGGGGGGATTTTCTTCTTTGACGGGGTAATGTTAGCGGGGGTATTGGATCAGAGGTGACAGAGGACGCATGTCCAGAAGGGCCCATCAAGACACACAGGTCACATCATCCTCATTTCCAGGGCATCTTTCTCGAGACCCTTTTTGGTCATCCTCTCTGTATTCTGACCCCGATTTAAACTGTCAAAGACCTGAGGAGGAGAGGTAATGAACTACATGCAATACTTTCTTACGTCAAGCATTTTCAGGGCAGCATGCACGACTGAAGCCCAAGGCCCCATCATGCTCACCATTACAGAATGCTTTGGGTCATGCATCTGACTGACCACTGACCTGAGGACTGCTAACAGTCTGCGCTCTTAATTCATTGAGAAAACTGAGGCATGCAGAGCCTAGCAGCCAGTAGGCCTCCATGTTTCCCATTCAGTGGGCTAGGTGTAGGCTATGTAAGTCTCATTTTCATAAAAAAAAATCAGATGAAATAGGCCCCAACATAGAAATACATCACTGAACTACTCATTAGCTGAGAGCAAAGATGATGGTATCTGTGACTTCAAATTGACCATGGAAACAAACCAGCTGATTAGGCAGTTCCAATTAAGATCTGCAAATAGGTCTACACTGATTCAATCTTAGCAGGTCAAATCACCCAGGAAGGCAGGAACAATGGCTCTTTTCATTCTATTCCTCACTTTCTCAAAACGCATTGAATCACATGGATCTTCTCATCCAATGTGCTTTGTAAAGGAGGTAGAGATAAGATTGAGTAAATGAAAAAAAACTTGACAGTGACTTGATTTCCTCATACAGTATATACATACCTAAGTGCATTCAGAAAGTATTCAGACCACTTGAATTTTTCTACATTTTGTAGTTACAGCCTTATTCTAAAATGTATAGTTTTTCCCCCTCAATCAATACACAATGCCACAAAATGACAAAGCAAAAACAGATTTGTACATTTTAGCAAATGTATATAAAAAAAAATGAAATACTACATTTACATAAGTATTCAGACACTTTACTCAGTACTTTGTTGAAGAACCTTTGGCAGCGATTACAGCCTCGAGTCTTCTTGAGAATGATGCTTCAAGCTTGGCAAACCTGTTATTTTGGGAGTTTCTCCCATTCTTCTCTGCAGATCCTCTCAAACTCGGTCAGGTTGGATGGGGAGTATCGCTGCACAACTATTTTCAGGTCTCTCCAGGGCTTTGGCTGGGCCACTCACGGACATTCAGACTTGTCCCGAAGCCACACCTGCATTGTCTTGGCTGTGCTTAGGGTCATTGTCCTGTTGGTAGGTGAACCTTTGCCACAGTCTGAGGTCATGATAGCTCTGGAGCAGGTTTTCATCAAGGATCTCTGTACAATTGCTCAGTTCATTTTTCCCCTCGATCCTGACTAGTCTCCCAGCCCCTGCCGCTGAAAAATCCCCACAGCATGATGCTGCCACAACCATGCTTCACCATAGGGATGGTGCCAGGTTTCCTCCAGACATGACACTTAGCATTCAAGCCAAAGAGCTCCATTTTGGTTTCATCAGACCAGAGAATCTTGTCTCTCACAGTCAGAGTCCTTTATGTACCTTTAATGCAAACTCCAAGCGCAATGTCATGTGCCTTTTATGAGATGGTTGTCCTTCTGGAATGTTACCCAATCTCTACAGAGGAACTCTGGGTCACTCTTACAGAGCTCATTGGGTTCTTGGTCCCATCCCTGACCAAGGCCCTTCTCCCCCGATGGCGCAGTTTGACCAGATCTAGGAAGAATCTTGGTGGTTCCAAACTTCTTACATTTAAGAATGATGGAGGCCACTGAGGCTGTGTGTACACACACACACACACACACAAATGGTACAATGCTGCCCTCTGCTGGAAATCTTTGTGAATTGCCAAATCGTTGGGCCAGGGGGCATTTTTATGAGAAGCGATGGCAATGATCCAGCAAAAGACAGCATCACCAGGGGCCAGTTTTCAGAAATTGAATCTTAAGTGTAATCTTAGAATACTGCCCACCAATAGATCATGTTTTCTGTGCACTTTAAGTAAACTGAAAAGCAGTATGCCTATTTCCCTCAATTGTCATGGGACAGAGACTGAAAAACACATTTTATCTCAAGGCCATCAGACTGGTTACGTAACCCTGCTGCCCCATAGACTTGAAATCACTGGCCATTTTAATAATGGAACACTAGTCACTAATAATGTTTACATATTTTTGCTTTACTCATTTCATATGTATATACTGTATTCAATTCTACTATATTTTATTTTCTACTGTTTTTTAGTCTGTGTCACTCTGACATTGCTCATCCTAATATTTATATTTGTTAATTCCATTCTTTTACTTTTAGGGTATGTGTATATTGTTGTGAATTGTTAGATTGTGCTTCTAGCACCAACAGTGCAGTACTATCATTTCGCTACAGCCGTAATAACATCTACTAAACATGTGTATGTGACAAATAACATGTTATCTTATTAACATGTTTTAAATGCAGAATATAATTTGATATCAATATCATAGGCCTAGATATTTTGTTTAAAAAAAAAGTTTCACAAAAAAAGCAAGGAGGGCCACAATCTGAAGTGGGGAGCAGAATTGAACACAAATTATTTTAAATCTAATTACACCACATTTGTAAAAGCTGGCCCCATGTCCATGACTCAACTGACCTAGCACAAGGTCCAGGTAGAATGAGTGAATTGGTTAAAATAGAGTAACCGTGATCAACCTTACATCAGTGTATCACTGACTTAGTTACAACATAGCTACTATGTTTTGTCAGCTTTAGCAGGAAGACAGAGTAAGCTATGTAGAGAGACACTGAGCAGCATACAGAAAAACCAACACGATTTTCAGGTTGGTCAAATCAGGTCCTAGTTAAAACCTCTCATCAATAATGTATTTTTAATGACTATTTTATTAAATCACATTCCACCCACCCTGTTAGTTTGTTGTAATTATCAATTTCAGAAAATAACTAATTCAGGAAGTGTAATGTCTTCGGTGAGAAACAAAGCTAAATAAATAAACAAACACTCAGTTGAATCTATTTTACCTTGTTAGTCTATGTCCCACCCATAAATGTCCACCCTATTAGGTTAATTCTAGAGAAAATTAAGCACATTTATAAATGTCAAATATGTTTAATAGAAAATATCTAATCCTGTTCAAGTCTTCACCATTATGCTAGCACAATTTTGCTCACTCACAGAGCTATGACTAATTTAGGCTCCACATTTCCAACCTGCAACTAACAGGTTGAAGGAAAAAAAATGAAAGTGCTTGAGGTTAACAAATGTTTTCCTGAAAGTCAAACGTCCTTTTCTGATAAAATACAAAACAATATATAATAAAAACATTTATAAATGTTTGAGGTCCAAAACTATGGCAAATCGTAGGAATGGCCCAACTGGCTAGCTAGAAAAATAAAAACCAAGACTTGTTATGACTAGCGTTAGCTAACTGGCTAGCTACCTAATCTGCGCAACCTTGACAGCTCGGCTGTAACATCTACGAGAAGAGCTAACGGATAGCGAGCGTCTGATAATGTTCAGCAAAGCCAAGAAAACCTAAAACCCATATTACTTCAATAAAACCCATAGATGCAGTGACATTCGGCTGAAACGTATTTTTTTTTAGAAGTGGGTGATGTAAAAAATAAATAAGAGGTTAGCTAGCAAGTTTGCTAGCGGCCGTCATCCGCAACGAATGTTAGTACAATAAATGAAGTGTCAACGCTTACCAAAGAAATATGGCGATTGAAAGAACTGCCTGACATTGTCCTGAAACGAATATGAAGTCCAGGATTTTTTTTTAAGCTTTGCAAATCTCAGGCCAAATAGAATTCCTTGACGACCCAAACGCAAGGAGGCCGCCATGTTTTCGTCCTCAGTCGGTAAGAGCTGCCCAAGTTTATGCCTGACAGGTGATAAGAGTAAAGAAAATAAACCGTAAAGTGGTACAACACAAAGCCATTACGTGGAATAGTTTATATACGATGTAAAATGAGCCATGTGACTAGACAGATATACATTCATCAAGATTACTATTTGACTGCAACTCTCCTATAAAACTAAATGCCAAAGACGTCCTTCTTGGATCTTTGAGGTCCTTCTTTGTAGTCTTCCTCTGTCATGAACTTGTAGTTCAGCTGCAACCTGATGAACATGTCAATTCAAGTATTTTTTTCACAGTTAAAGGGCTAGCACAGCACAATTGAAATATATATATTCTTTCTTTAAACTTGTTTTATATTTAACGATGTATTATATACCGAACAAAAATATAAATGCAACATGCAACAATTTCAAAGATTTTTCTGAGTTACAGTTTATATAAGAAAATCTGTCATTTTAAATAATATAATTTGACCCTAATCTACATATTTCACATGACTGGGAATACAGATATGTATCTGTTTGTCACATATATGGTGGTCAGGATACTAGAAAATGTAGGGGTGTGACAACCATTTGCCTCATGCAGCACAAAACACATCTTCGATTGAAAAAGATCAGCTTTAATTTTGCAAATATATTGCAATGTAATTCTTTGCATCATTTCCAATCCGCCATATATATACACATTTTTGAAATATATATATATATATATACACACACACATTTTGGAAATATATACACACAGTACCAGTCAAAAGTTGACACAGCTACTCATTCAAGGGTTTTTCATTTTTTTTTTTACTATTTTCTACATTGTAGAATAATTGTACAGACTATGAAATAACATATGGAATCATGTAGTAACCAAATAAATCAAGATATATATCTTATATTTGAGATTCTTCAAAGTCGCCACCCTTTGCCTTGATGTCAGCTTTGCACACGCTTGGCATTCACTCAACCAGCTTCACCTGGAATGCTTTTCCAACTGTCATGAAGGAGTTCCCACAAATTCTGAGCACTTGTTGACTGCTTTTCCTTCACTCTGTGGTCCAACTCATCCCAAACCTCAATTGGGTTGAGTGATGGGTGATTGTGGAGGCCAGGTCATCTGTCCTTCTTGGTCAAATAGCCCTTACCCACCTGGAGGTGTGTTGGGTCATTGTCCTGTTGAAAAACAAATGATAGTCCCACTAAATGCAAACCAGATGGGATGGCATATCGCTGCAGGATGCTGTGGTAGTCATGTTGTTTAAGTGTGCCTTGAATTCTAAATAAATCACTGACAGTGTCACCAGCAAAGCACCATCACACCTCCTCCTCCTCCATGCTTCATGGTGGGAACCACACATGCAGAGACCCTCCATTCACCTTCTCTGCATCTCAACGACACAGCGGTTGGAACCAAAAATCTCAAATTTGGACTCATTAGACCAAAGGACAGATTTCCACCGGTCTAATGTCCATTGCTTGTGTTTCTTGTCCCAAGCAAGTCTCTTCTTCTCTTCTTTGTGTCCTTTAGTAGTTGTTTCTTTGCAGCAGTTGGACCATGAAGTCCTGATTCACGCAGTCTCCTCTGAACAGTTGATGTTGAGATGTGTCTGTTACTTGAACTCTGTGTATTATTTATTTGGGCTGCAATTTCTGAGGCTGGTAACTCCAATGAACTTATCCTTTAAAGCAGAGGTAACTCTGGGTCTTTCTTTCCTGTGGCGGTCCTCATGAGAGCCAGTTTCATAGCTCTTGATGGTTGTTGCGACTGCACATGAAAAAACTTTCAAAGTTCTTGACCATTTCTGAATTGACTGACCTTCAAGTCTTAAAGTAATGACGGACTGTCGTTTCTCTTTGCTTATTTGAACTATTCTTGCCATTATATGGACTTGGTCTTTTTCCTAATAGGGTATAACACACCTTGTAGCATTAACGCATTCAGAAGGAAAGAAATTCCACAAATTAACTTTTAACAAGGCACACCTGTTATTGAAATGCATTCCAGGTGACTATCTCATGAAGCTAGTTGAAGGAATGCCAAGAGTGTGCAAAGCTGTCATCAAGGCAAAAGGTAGCTACTTTGAAGAATCTCAAATATAAAATATATTTAGATTTGTTTAACACTTTTTTGGTTGATACATGATTCCATATGTGTAGAAAAGGCCATGGAGTTGATGGAATAATTGCCACTTACTCAGCTGGGCCAGGGGCGCTTTAATTAGGTCAGGTGGAAATGTTCGACAGATCTCAACTCCATAAAATAAGGAAATTGCCAACGCCTGATCTCGCTGCTTTCTCTTCTGTGCGTCCATGAATCCACGTCCACCGACTCTGTTACCTTTCATCTGAACGATCTGTGGCGATCGGGGGAGTGGGCCATCATTTATTGCTTATCGTTATTACCGCAGAGCGCAGCTTGGTGGAGCGCAGCTTGGTGGAGCGCACGCTTCAAACATATTGTGTAATGTGAATTGTCAATGATCATGGCCCTACGGATCCTCATAGGCCAATTATGCAATCGATGTGGTTAATATGTAATGAAATTAATTATATGAAGACAATTGAAAGGGTGAAATGAGAAACGTCATAGTTTGCTAACTGATCGACTTTGATACCAAACTAATGGGGATTATAGATTGAATAACCATTCACTGTTTGTATTCTTTCATGATTTATGATAAATAGTTACGAGCCTAAATGACTCACGGATGATTACTATTGACTTCTTAATGAACTGGATTGTTGACTTCCCTAATTATGTTAATCATGAATGATTGTTGTGATATGATCTTTGGGATGACGAATTTGATCGGATACATGTTATTTGTTTCCTTTGTGATGCAGCACAGACTACCTTTTTGGTTAAAGGAATTCCTGCCTCAGTCTCATCCATTCCACAGTCACCTGACACCTGTTCACCTTCACTGTCAGTCATCCTACCTGTCCAGCTACCCACAGAGATTCCACTAATCTTTCATTATGTGTTATTTCATAGTTTTGATGACTTCGCTATCATATTACAATGTAGAAAATTGTAAAAATATGAAAAACCCTTGAATGAGTAGGTGTTGTCCAAACTTTGACTGGTACTGTATATATACACACAGTGCCTTTGGAAAGTATTCAGACCACTTGAATTTTTTCTACATTTTGTTACATTACAGCATTATTCTAAAATTGATTAAATACAAACATCAATCTACACAATATCCCATAATAACGAAGTGAAAACAGTTTTTTTTAAATTAACAAATGTATTTAAAACAAAAAATATATAAATATATGTTTTAATATCAAGTATTCAGACTCATTGGTATGAGACAGATCTGAGCTCTGATGCATCTTGTTTCCATTGATAATGCTTGAGAAATGTTTACAACTTGATTGGAGGCCATATGTGGTAAATTAAATTGATTGGACATGATTTGGAAAGGCCCATTGTAGATAGTGCATGTCAGAGCAAAAACCAAGACATGAGTTCGAAGGAATTTTCTGTGGAGCTCCGAGACAGGATTGTGTCGAGGCACAGATCTGGGGAAGGGTAGCAAAAGATTTTTGCAACACAATGGCCTCCATCATTCTTAAATGTAAGAAGTTTTGAACCACCAATACTCTTCCTACAGCTAGTCAAACAAACTGAACAATCGGGGGAGAAGGGCCTTGGTCAGGGAGGAGACCAAGAAGGAACCTGATGGTCACTCTGACAGAGTTCTAGAGTTCCTGTGCGGAGATGTCAGATCCTTCCAGACATACAAACATCTCTGCAGCACCCCACCAATTAGGCCTTCGTGGTAGAGTGGCCAGATGGAAGCCACTCCTCAGTAAAAGGCACATGACAGCCTTTTACACCTAAAGACTCTCAGACCATGATAAATAAGTTTCTCTGGTCTGATGAAATCAAGATTGAAGTCTTTGGCCTGAATGCTAAGCGTCACGTCTGGAGGAAACCTGGCACCATTGTCACGAACCGGCTCAAAGCCCGTAACAAAGGGAGACAACGTGGAGATAAGGAGTAACAAAATATATTTATTAACTAAAGCAACTAAGGAAAATATACAATGATGTGTGTAATCAGTAATCAGTAGCGTAAGTGAGTGTTTTGCATGCATGAATGTGATAATGCAGGGTGTTGAAAGGTGCCAAAGCAAACAAACAAAAAGTCAACAAGAACCACAACACAATCTACAAATGTCTGCATGGAGAGAGAGTCTCCTCCATGAATGGGGAAGGGGTGTATTTATCCTGGGAAACACCTGGGCCCAGGTGTTTCCCATGTAGCTGACGACCCTCTCAACTCCGCCCACCGGCATCCTAATAAGGAAGGAAACAAGAACAAAGACAAAATACGGCAGACAGAGTGGGAGGGTCGTCACATTCCCCCCCATAAAACCGGGGACCAACAAGGACCCCGGAACAACATACCAGCCCCTGCAGTCCCAAATTGGTGAGGGGTTATGTGTTCACACTTACAATTTGCCCCAGCCAATCGCCTCCCCAAACCTCAGCAACCTTCGCCCAGGAAGCAACATTTAAGAGGAACGAAGAAAACAAGACCAGGAGGGAGCAGACAGGACAGAGAGAACATGACAATAGGAAGCAATGGTCAGTCCCGTAAACATTTAGGAGCAGGGTGCACGAGAGAGCGCATCAGCAATCACGTTTTCAGATCCCCTGATGTGCCGCACATCGAGATGGAATGATTGTAAAAATAAACACCATCGCATTATCCTCTGGTTTGGACACATCATGGACCTCAAAAAAGTGAGGGGGTTATGGTCGGTGTAGACCACAATAGGTACTACCCCCGACCCGACATACACTTCGAAGTGTTGTAGCGCCCAAATGAGTGCTAGTGCTTCCTTTTCAATAACCGAATAGTTCAACTGATAATCGTTAAACTTTTTGGAAAAGAAACTAACAGGCCTCTCAACCCCAGACACATCTGCTTGCAGCAAAACTGCACCTGCCCCCACATGACTAGCATCCACCTGCAAGGTAAATGACAAATCCATGCGAGGAGCAGCCAGCACCGGAGTTGAGGTAAGCAACCTCTTTGCATCTTCAAAAGCGTGTTGACAACGAGTAGACCAAACGTAAACAGCCTTAGCTTTCAGCATATCGGTCAAGGGAGCGACCACAGTAGAGAAGTTACTACAAAAACTACGGTAATAACCAATCATGCCCAAGAAACGCATCAGTTCCTTTTTAGTAGTTGGTGATGGAAAAGCATCAATAGCTACCACCTTAGCCCGAACAGGACGCACTTCACCCTGCCCAACCACTTTTCCAAGGTATGTAACGGTTGCCTGAGCAAACTCACATTTAGCCAGATTGATTGTGAGGCGAGCCGCAGCCAGACGCTCGAACAAGGCTTGAATACGGGACAGATGTTCTTCCCAAGTATCTGCATATATCACTACATCGTCCAAATAAACAGCGCACCCGGTCAGACCGGCGACAACCCTGTTCATAAGTCGCTGAAAAGTCGCAGGTGCATTACGCAGACCGAAACTCATAACCGAATATGAGTACAGACCAAAGGGTGTAATAAAGGCAGAGATTTCACGTGCCCTAGTCGTCAGTGGCACCTGCCAATAGCCTTTTAACAGGTCAAATTTGCTCACAAACTTAGCTGCACCGACTTGATCAACACAGTCCTCCATCCTAGGAAGAGGAAATGAATCTGGCTTTGTGACACTGTTTACCTTACGGTAGTCCGTACAAAATCGGTTTGTTCCATCCGGTTTACTGACCAAGATACAGGGAGAAGCCCAACTGGAGAAAGAAGGCTCTGCTATGTTACTCTCCAGCATGTACTTGACCTCAGCATCCAGACAACGTAGTTTCTCTGAAGAAACTCTATAGAACCGCTGACGAATGGGGTCAGCATCTCCAATGTCAATATCATGTTCCATTAAGTTTGTACGTGTAGGTGTATCAGAAAACAAACCTGGAAATCTCTGAATCAGACCAACCATCTCTTTCCGCCCATCAACAGGTAGGTGAGTGAGAAGACTGTCTAAGATATCCAGTGTTTCTGAATTTTTCAATCTACCCTGCAATATACAATCGTCAGGACCAGGAACATCTTCCTCCTCATGCACAGATCTAGCACGACAAGAACCCAAGGAAACAACGGTATCAGCCAAAAGAACAGGTTTAGCGTCCTCTGCAGAATCCCACTGTTCAGTCTCAGAGGAACGTGCATAATAGGGTTTTAACAGATTTACATGGCACAGCTGGTGTGCTTTCCTTCGTTCTGGAGTGGCCACTAGATAATTTTGCTCAGTGTACTGGCGCAACACTGTATATGGACCTTGAAACTTTGCTTGAAAAGGAGAACCAACAATTGGTAACAGAGCAAGAACCTGGTCACCCGGACTAAATTGACGAGGCTCAGCTCGGCGATCAAATATGCCCTTCATCCTCTCCTGTGAAGATGATAACTTCTCTTTAGCCATTTCACCAGCGGCATACAGCCGTCTCCGGAAATCACACACATACGATAACAGGGACTGAGGAGGCTCGGGAGACTTCCAGTCATCCTGGAGAACAGATAAAAGTCCACGCACCCTATGTCCAAACACAAGGTAATTTGGACTGAAACCCGTGCTCTCCTGTGATACCTCCCTAGCGGCTAACAGTAACCAAGGCAACCCCTCCTCCCAATCCTTATCCATCTCAGTACAATAAGCTCTCAATAAAGACTTTAGAGTTTGATGGAAACGTTCCAGTGCTCCTTGACTTTGCGCGTGATAGGCGCTAGACAAATTGTGTTTAATATGGAGCTGTTGAAGAACCTGACTAAACAGATTAGAGGTGAAATTCGATCCTTGATCACTCTGAATGACCTTAGGGATTCCAAACAATGAGAGAAACTGAGTCAAAGCTTTTAACACAGATTTAGTTGTGATAGATCGGAGAGGATAGGCAGCAGGAAACCTAGTGGTCTGACACATCACAGTGAACAGGTAACTGCTACCCTTTTTAGAACGAGGCAGGGGACCCACACAGTCAATAATCAGATACTCAAAAGGTTGGCTGAGTACAGGAATAGGAAACAATGGTACCGGTTTAATAGCTTGATTAGGCTTACCAGTTAATTGACAGGTGTGACAAGTTTTTATAAAATCAGAAACATCCCTCTTTAATCTAGGCCAAAAGAAATGTCTTAAAATGCGATTGTAGGTTTTCCTCACATGTCCAGCAACGTCGCTGTGGGAAGTTTCCAACACCAAGTCACGAAGCTTAACTGGTACAACAACCTGACTAATTGCCTCCCCCAGAAAACAACTATCATGAGACACCCACTTTCTCATCAGGACATCCTCTTGGAGAAAATAGCCATGGGCGACATCTCCCAACTGTTCTACAGGCACAATTTGGTCACGCAACTCTTCTAACGTGGGGTCATCCCGTTGCGCATTAATTAAATCTGAGCGGGTTACAGATAACGGAATAACAGGGAAAACAGTGGCATACTTCTTTGTATTATTATCATTAGTCGGCGCAGTGACCAATTCGCCACGGCTCAGAGAACGTGTCACTGCACACGCAGAGAACACCTCTGGGAAACTCTGTACACTCTCATCAGGAATCCCAACAAATGAAGGCTTAGTGGAAACCACTAGAGATGGAAACACGGCAGGCCATACACGCTCACCAGCCAAGTTATTCCCAAGGATAACGTCGATACCCTCAATAGGCAACGAAGGCCGCACTCCCACAACAACTTCACCTTTCACCAGTCCACAATCCAGCATCAGTTTATGCAATGGAACTGACAGAGTGTTCAAACCTATTCCCCTAATTAGAACACTATTCCCCGAATCAGTCTTAGCAGAAAAGGGTAACACAGATTCCAACACAAATGATTCAGAGGCACCTGTGTCTCTCAGGATCTTCACTGGCACTAAGTCTTTACTTCCTAACATAGACACAAAACCTTCCGTAATAAAAGGTAAATAGTCTGGATCAATATGGACTTTCACATTCTCCTGGGCCTGAGGAAATGAGTCATGAGTGAACTGATGTGGAAAAGGTGCAGCTAACGCGGTAGGCTTGGATTTAGCGTAAGCACCCTTTGACCTGAGAAGTGGACATTCGTTTTTCCAATGACCTGAACCTTGACAGTAGTGACACTCCTGCCCAAAGTCAGCTTTACCATGGGAGTCAGGCTCAACCTTAGTTGAATAGAACTCTGCCCGTGAACCAAAGTATCTTGGTGAGCGAAGCCCAAATCTATCCGAACGCCCCCACTCTTTCCGAATACGAGGCTCTGCAAAGACACTTTTGTGAGTCAACACATACTCGTCCGCCAAAACCGCAGCTTCAGCGACATTCTTTACTTTCTGTTCGTTAATATACGTGGCAATACGATCAGGAATTGTGTCCTTAAATTGTTCTAACATAATCAGATCACACAGCCCTTGGAAAGTCACAACTGCAGAGGCGGAACACCAGCGATTAAACTGTAAAGATAATTGTCGCGCAAATTCAACATGAGATTGCTTATCATCCCTTTTTAATGTTCTAAATCGTTGGCGGTAAGCCTCAGGGACCAATTCATAAATCTGTAACACAGCTGTTTTAACTTTATCATAATTGGCACTGTCGTGTACACTAAGAGCTGAATACGCTTCCTGCGCTTTACCAGTCAGCACACACTGCAACATTAAAGTGTGGTCAGAATCAGGCCAACTCCTAGCGTCAGCAACACGCTCAAACAACGAAAAGAATGTCTCGGGATCCCTTTCATTAAACTGAGGCAATAACCGTAAGTTCCCAACAATATCAAATGTCTCTGGGGCATGACCAAAAGAGGAACTACCCCTAGGTAAATCTGGATCACCTTCCCAAAACAAACTCTCCCCTGAGATCTTTCCTTCCCTAACCAACTCTATACGTTCTTGTTGCAACTTGATTTTAGCACGCTCCATATCTTGTTTAAATGCCAATTCCTTTTCATACTTTACACGATCATGCTCTAGCTTCTCACGATCATGCTCTAGCTTCTCACGATTACTTTGCCGATCATGCTCTAGCTGTAACAAAAGCAGTTCTTTCTGCTGTTCAAAAAGAAGACTACTTGGACTAACCGATGGAATGGCCATTGTAACGTTATGGGGAGACGACAAACTCTCAGCAGAGGCTGGCTCAGTGGTAACTTCAAGAATACCACTCTCCATCAGATTGGCCTTCAATATCAACCTAATAGAATTCTTTAGACGTTTATCACTAATCTCAACGTTGTAGTGTTCAGCGACCTTCAACAGCTGTTCTTTAGTACCTAAATCTAACAATTTCTCCGATGGAAAGCGAATGAATTCATCTATATAAGATGCCATAGTTACAACAACAAAACACAAAAAAAAAAAAAAAAATCTCGCTCTTCCCCTCTGCTGAGCACACCAGACCATAACCCGATAATTGACAATCACCCTGAGCACCACAGAAGAGAGATGAGATACGGAGCTTCCCCAAAACCTACAATAACTCAACCCTAGTCTTCGTGCAGATTTGCAGTGGGAATTTACGCACTGTAGCCCGCTGGCAAGGAAAAACTCCCCAGCATGCTGGTAAATTCCACCAAGCCACGGATGTGCCCCCGAGACAACTGCTCAGTCCACAGACACCACACAAAAATAACAAACATTAACCATGCCCAACATATTCCAAAAATGAAACATGTCGCTAAGCCTATCAGGGGAAAAAAGCTATAGCTCCAGGTAGCAAGTTCCACTACCCTACCCAAATCTCCCACTGAGGTACACAGCCGATTACTCACCTCAGGCTGATGTCCCAAAAGAAAGTAGAACAAACGTTTCCAGGCTAGGCAGGGCCTGGAAACTAACCATTATACTCTCTCCAACGCAGCACACAACCCAACCAAAGGCAACCAATACTGGGCCTATTAAACTCAAACACAATATACAAACAAACACGTACTTCCACGGTCTCCCAAACCAACAGTTCAAATATCCCGGATGAGCCCCCACTTGTCACGAACCGGCTCAAAGCCCGTAACAAAGGGAGACAACGTGGAGATAAGGAGTAACAAAATATATTTATTAACTAAAGCAACTAAGGAAAATATACAATGATGTGTGTAATCAGTAATCAGTAGCGTAAGTGAGTGTTTTGCATGCATGAATATGATAATGCAGGGTGTTGAAAGGTGCCAAAGCAAACAAACAAAAAGTCAACAAGAACCACAACACAATCTACAAATGTCTGCATGGAGAGAGAGTCTCCTCCATGAATGGGGAAGGGGTGTATTTATCCTGGGAAACACCTGGGCCCAGGTGTTTCCCATGTAGCTGACGACCCTCTCAACTCCGCCCACCGGCATCCTAATAAGGAAGGAAACAAGAACAAAGACAAAATACGGCAGACAGAGTGGGAGGGTCGTCACACCATCCCTACGGTGAAGCATGGAGGTGGCAGCATCATGCTGTCGGGATGTTTTTCAGTGGCAGGGACTGTGAGACAAGTCAAGATCAAGGAAAAGATGCAGCAAAGTACAGGGGGATCCTTGATGAAAATCTGCTCCAGAGAGATCATGACCTCAAACTGGGGCTAAGGTTCACCTTCCAACAGTACAACAACCCTAAGCACACAGCCAAGACAACACAGTGGTGGCTTCGGGACAAGTCTCTAAATGTTCTTGAGTGGCCAAGCCAGAGCCCGGACTTGAACCCGATCGAACGAACATCTCTCGAGAGACCTGAAAATAGCTGTGCAGCAACGCTCCCCATCTAACCTTGACAGGATCTGCAGAGAAGAATCTGCAGAGAAGAATGGGAGAAACTCCCCAAATACAGGTGTGCCAAGCTTGTAGTGTCATACCCAAGAATTCTCGAGGCTGTAATCGCAGCCAAAGGAGCTTCAACAAATTACTGAGGAAAGGGTCACAACTTATGTAAATTTTATATTTTATTTTTTTATACATTTGCAAAAAATTTCTAAACCTGTTTTTGATTTGTCATATAATTTGTATATACAGTTGAAGTCGGAAGTTTACATAAACCTTAGCCAAATACATTTAAACTCAGTTTTTCACAATTCCTGACATTTAATCAGAGTAAAAATTCCATGTCTTTGGTCAGTTAGGATCACCACTTTATTTTACGAATGTGAAATGTCAGAATAATAGTAGAGAAGTGTTTATTTCAGCTTTTCTTTCTTTCATCACATTCCCAATGGGTCAGAAGTTTACATAAACTCAATTAGAATTTGGTAGCATTGCCTTTAAATTGTTTAACATAGGTCAAATGTTTCAGGTAGCCTTCCACAAGCTTCCCAAAGTAAGTTAGATGAATTTTGGCCCATTCCTCTGACAGAGATGGTGCAGGCCTCCTTGCTCGCACACGCTTTTTCATCTTTTTCCAACACATTTTCTATTGGATTGAGGTAAGGCCTTTGTGATGGCCACTCCAATACCTTGACTTTGTTGTCCTTAATAAGCCATTTGCCACAATTTTGGAAGTATGCTTGGGGTCATTGTCCATCTTGAAGACCCATTTGTGACCAAACTCTAACTTCCTGACGTCTAGATGTTGCTTCAATATATCCACATAATTTTCCTCTCACCATGATGCCATCTATTTTGTAAAGTGCACCAGTCCCTCCTGCAGCAAAGCACCGAGCCCACATGCTTTACGGTTGGGATGGTGTTCTTTGTCTTGCAAGCCTCCCCTTTTTCCTCCAAACATAACGATGGTCATTATGGCCAAACAGTTCTATTTTTGTTTCATCAGACCAGAGGACCTTTCTCCAAAAAGTACGATCTTTGTCCCAGTTTGCAGTTTCAAACCGTAGTCTGTATTCTTATGGCGGTTTTGGAGCGTCAGCTTCTTCCTTGCTGAGCGGCCTTTCAGGTTATGTCGATATAGGACTCGTTTTACTGTCGATATAGATACTTTTGTACCTGTTTACTCCAGCATCTTCACAAGGTTGTTATTCTGGGATTGATTTGCACCAAAGTACGTTCATCTCTAGGAGACAGAATGCGTCTCCTTCCTGAGCGGTATGACGGCTACGTGGTCCCATGGTGTTTACACTTGTGTGCTATTGTTTGTACAGACGAACGTGGTACCTTCAGGCGTTTGGAAATTGCTCCCAAGGATGAACCAGACTTGTGGAGGTCTCCCATTTTTTTCTGAGGTCTTTGCTGATTTCTTTTGATATTCCCATGATGTCAAGCAAAGAAGCACTGAGTTTGAAGGTAGGCCTTGAAATACATCCACGGGTACACCTCCAATTGACTCAAGTGATGTCAATTAGCCTATCAGAAGCTTCTAAAGCCATGACATAATTTTCTGGAATTTTCCAATCTTTTTAAAGGCACAGTTAACTTTGTGTATGTAAACTTCTGATCCACTGGAATTGTGACACAGTGAATTATAATTGAAATAATCTGTCTGTAAACACTTGTTTGAGGAAGTACTTGTGTCATGCTCGAAGTAGATGTCCTAACCGACTTGCCAAAAGTATAGTTTGTTAACAAGACATTTGTGGAGTGGTTTAAAAATGAGTTTTAATGACTCCAAGCTAAGTGTATGTAAACTTCCGACTTCAACTGTAGTTGAAGTGCATTCGGAAAGTATTCAAACCTTTTGACTTTTTCCACATTTTGTTGTGTTACAGTCTTATTTTAAAATAGATGAAATGAATCATTTTCCTCATGAAACCACCCTCAATACCCCATAATTACAGGATTTTACAAATTGTTGCAAATTTATTAACAATCAAAAACAGATTTTACGTAAGTATTCAGAACTTTTGCTATGAGACTCGAAATTGAGCTCAGGTGCATCCTGTTTCCATTGATCGTCCTTGAGATGTTTCTACAACTTGATTGTGGTAAAGTCAATTGATTGGACAGGCACATGCCTGTCTATTTAAGGTCCCTCAGTTGACAGTGCATGTCAGAGCAAAAACCAAGCAATGAGTTCGAAGGAATTGTCCGTAGAGATCTGAGACAGGATTGTATCGAGACACAGATCTGGGGAAGGGTGCCAAAAAATGTCTGCAACACTGAAGGTCACCAAGAACACAGTGGCCTCCATCTTTCTTAAATGTAAGAGGTTTTGAACCACGAAGACTCTTCCTACAGCTAGCCGCCCTGCCACACTGAGCAATCAGTGGAGAAGGGCCTAGGTCAGGGATGTTCCCAAGAACCCGATGGTCACTCTGACAGAGCTCCAGAATTCCTCTTTTGAGATGGGAGAACCTTTCAGTAGGACAACCATCTCTGCAGCACTCCACCAATCAGTCCTTTATGGTAGACTGGCCAGACAGAAGCTATTAAGAGGCACATGACAGCCGGCACCTAAAGGACTCTGATGTGGAAAATGTGGACAATTCAATGGGTCTGAATACTTTGTACTTGTATGTATTTATACAGTTCCTTGCGAAAGTATTCGGCCCCCTTGAACTTTGCGACCTTTTGCCACATTTCAGGCTTCAAACATATAGATATAAAACTGTACTTTTTGTGAAGAATCAACAACAAGTGGGACACAATCATGAAGTGGAACGACATTTATTGGATATTTCAAACTTTTTTAACAAATCAAAAACTGAAAAATTGGGCGTGCAAAATTATTCAGCCCCTTTACTTTCAGTGCAGCAAACTCTCTCCAGAAGTTCAGTGAGGATCTCTGAATGATCCAATGTTGACCTAAATGACTAATGATGATAAATACAATCCACCTGTGTGTAATCAAGTCTCCGTATAAATGCACCTGCACTGTGATAGTCTCAGAGGTCCGTTAAAAGCGCAGAGAGCATCATGAAGAACAAGGAACACACCAGGCAGGTCCGAGATACTGTTGTGAAGAAGTTTAAAGCCGGATTTGGATACAAAAAGATTTCCCAAGCTTTAAACATCCCAAGGAGCACTGTGCAAGCGATTAATATTGAAATGGAAGGAGTATCAGACCACTGCAAATCTACCAAGACCTGGCCGTCCCTCTAAACTTTCAGCTCATACAAGGAGAAGGCTGATCAGAGATGCAGCCAAGAGGCCCATAATCACTCTGGATGAACTGCAGAGATCTACAGCTGAGGTGGGAGACTCTGTCCATAGGACAACAATCAGTCGTATATTGCACAAATCTGGCCTTTATGGAAGAGTGGCAAGAAGAAAGCCATTTCTTAAAGATATCCATAAAAAGTGTTGTTTAAAGTTTGCCACAAGCCACCTGGGAGACACACCAAACATGTGGAAGAAGGTGCTCTGGTCAGATGAAACCAAAATTGAACTTTTTGGCAACAATGCAAAACGTTATGTTTGGCGTAAAAGCAACACAGCTCATCACCCTGAACACACCATCCCCACTGTCAAACATGGTGGTGGCAGCATCATGGTTTGGGCCTGCTTTTCTTCAGCAGGGACAGGGAAGATGGTTAAAATTGATGGGAAGATGGATGGAGCCAAATACAGGACCATTCTGGAAGAAAACCTGATGGAGTCTGCAAAAGACCCGAGACTGGGACGGAGATTTGTCTTCCAACAAGACAATGATCCAAAACATAAAGCAAAATCTACAATGGAATGGTTCAAAAATAAACATATCCAGGTGTTAGAATGGCCAAGTCAAAGTCCAGACCTGAATCCAATCGAGAATCTGTGGAAAGAACTGAAAACTGCTGTTCACAAATGCTCTCCATCCAACCTCACTGAGCTCGAGCTGTTTTGCAAGGAGGAATGGGAAAAAAAATTCAGTCTCTCGATGTGCAAAACTGATAGAGACATACCCCAAGCGACTTACAGCTGTAATCGCAGCAAAAGGTGGCGCTACAAAGTAATAACTTAAGGGGGCTGAATCATTTTGCACGCCCAATTTTTCAGTTTTGGATTTGTTAAAAAAGTTTGAAATATCCAATAAATGTCGTTCCACTTCATGATTGTGTCCCACTTGTTGTTGATTCTTCACAAAAAAATACAGTTTTATATCTTTATGTTTGAAGCCTGAAATGTGGCAAAAGGTCGCAAAGTTCAAGGTGGCCGATTACTTTCGCAAGGCACTGTATATATTTTTACATGTTGGTCATTTAACAAACACTCTTATCCAAAGCAACTTACAATTAGTCAATTCAGGAGCGACCTGCTAGGTTCGATGCAATCAAGACGTGTGCTTAGCCTGAGATGCCCAACCCTGAAAGGTTGGAGAGGAGGATCTGATGGTTCACATTGTTAAAGGCAGTGGATAGACCTAGTAGGATGAGGACAGAAGAGAGAGAGAGAGAGTCTGCTTTAGCAGAGCGGAGAGCCTCTGTGACAGAGGAGCGCAATGTCAGTTGAGTGAGCCGCCTTGAATCTTGACTGGTTAGGGTCAAGAAGATCATTTTGAGAGAGTTGGTTAGACAGCTGCTCAAGTGTTTTGAAAAGAAAAGAAAGAAAGGATACCGGTCTGTAGTTGACATCATAGGAGTAAAGGCTTGGGTTCTCTTGAAGTCAGCCAGTGGTCAGGGATGAGTTGATGAGGAATGGGAGAAGGTCTCCAGAGATGGTCTAGATAAGGGAGGAGGGGATGGGTTCAAGTGGGCAGGTTGTTGGGCGGCTGGACATCACTAGTCGCAGGATTTCATCTGAACAGAGAGGGGAGAAAGAGGTCAAGGTGTAAGGTAGCTCTGTGTAAGTGGGATCAGTGGGCTGGAATATTCTCCTAACCTTCAGAAAACTGGACACAGGAATGTTCTTGCAACATTCCCATGAAATATGTCTAGAACATTAATATCTTATATTCTGAGAACATGGCAACCATGTTCTGTGTAAGTTTGGTGGGAAGTTGATGGAATAATCTTCTATGTTCCGTTTGACATTAAGGGAATGGTATCTTGGAAACAGACCTGGCATGTCACTGGAACATTCCTAAGAAAATGTTAGGAAATTACCAAATGAGACTCTTAAGTGAATATTCTCTAAAGTTGTGAGAATGTTTGTTGTTAGCTGGGTGGGGTTTGATTGGGTGGGGTTTGATTTCAAGTAATGCCCACTAACACGGGGTGTTAGCTTATAAAGTATCTCTCAAACCACTCTGAGCGGACACCAGCTGTCCAGCTAACTTATCTGATCTCACAATAAGAAAGTTTGATTAAGTGTACTGGGCTGAACAGGGAAACATGAATGGGCAAAAGCGATGAGGATGAAGCCTTTCTCAAATCAAACAGTAATCTGTGCCGCTCGATCATGTTGTCCACAAGCTAGCAAGATGCATCGTTTGGAAACACACATCTCTTTTCAATATATTTTAAGGCATATAAAGCCTTTTATAGATATACTTTTTAAAGCAATTACTTTTGCATGTGAAAGAATCCTACTCATTACGCCACGTGCTTAACCTACGTCACTTCTGTTTTGAGCCGACTTCTCCATCGGCCAAAACAGGACACCTGGCCCAAACCTGGGAGACGGCCTGGTTCCAAAATGAATGCAATCAACGCTAACCTGATTCGCCCGGGGTATTAATCAAATCGCTCACTGGCAGTCAAACACCTAAGCTAACTGGCTGAAGTTGTCAAGCTTGCTCTGGATGGTGTGTTAGGAAGATAGTCAGACATGTTAAAAGTTGCTTATGTATTCTATCACTCTGGCTATCCAAAGGAACCTCTCACTTGTTTCTGTGGTAACAAAAAGTTAAAGTGTATCTTCCGGTAGAGGAGACAGTGTTTCCAAACACACATTGCTCCTTTCCAGATGGAGTCATAGGCTACTTATTATCAGTGCGTTTTTGGGATAGTATGATATATCCACTAAGGATATACTATACAAAAGTGTCTGTTTGCTGATTGCTGGTTTGTCTTTATGCCTGTGGTTCTGTCATCACCTCCTTATTCTTCCTCCGCAGTCTATCTGATTGCATAAATGTATTCGCTTTGAAAAAAAAATATTCAGCACGGCTCATTCAAATTGGGATCTAATCTTTCCAATGTGACAAAGGATACGAGGAGCCAGATAAGTGATTGCATGGGTTATGCATACTGTACCCTTTTGTCAGAGATTCCTGGCCTCCAATGAAATAACGTGGATAGGGTATCCATCTAGTCAATCTAACCAGATATGCTATTCAACATTGAAATAAAACAAAGTATCCCTGTAACAGTTTAATCAATACAAATGTGTTTGTTTGAATTCCAGATCCTGAACACCATCACATGAGAAGGTGTTTCAATATACCATTCATGAATTATCACAAACTAGCAGAAACCAGACACTTTCTGAATAACACAAGGGTCTTACTAAAAATGGTTTGAATTACTACTTAACGGTAGAAGTGCAGAGGAAGTCAGTTTGACACACGCACGATGTTAGAATTTCATTGTCACAAACAGAATTTGTGTTAAAAGCCGTTTTAAGAGGACCAAATCCCTGGAGTGCCAAAAAGTGACTTTTTCAAGTACTCCTACAGTCACATGCAGGTAAGACATTTAGAATTAAAAAAATATATTTTACCCACTTTTTCTTGATATCCAAATACGATCTTGGCTCACCGCTGCAACTCCCCAACGGGCTCTGGAGAGGCGAAGGTCAAGTCATGCATCAAACGAAACATGACCCGTCAAGCTACGCTTCTTAACACCCACTCACTTAACCCGGAAGCTAGCCGCACAAATGTGTCGGAGGAAACACAATTCAACTGACGACTGATGTCAGCCTTCAGGCACCCAGCCCGGCACAAGGAGTTGCTGGATCACAGCGAGCCAAGTAAAGCCCCCCCTGCCTAACCCTCCCCTAACCCGGACGACGCTGGGCCGGCTGTGCACCGCCCTATGGGACTCCCGGTCATGGCCGGTTGTGACACAGCCTGGGTTCGAACCCCAAGCTGTGTTGACACCGTAACATTACTATATTGTATCAGAAAGAGGTGAGGTTTCCAAAACACCCACCTTTGCCAAATATCTAATTTTTGAATAGTTAAGCTTTAGTTAAAAATATCACATTTTCCACAAATAAGCATTGTTCCTTTGCGCTCTACACGTGCACGCGGCAGCAGATTGCCTACAGCAACATAAATTAAGGGGGGAATTTTTTACCTTTATTTATCTAACTAGGCAAGTCAGTTAAACATATTTTTATTTTCAATGACAGCCTATAAACATTGGGCTAACTGCCTTGTTCAGGTGCAGAACAACAGCTTTTGACCTTGTCAGCTTGGGGATTCAATCTTGCAACATTTCAGTTACTAGTCCAACACTCTAACCACTAGGCTACCTTCCAGGTAGTGTGGCCTGGCAGTTTAACCCTTGGTATGGTGGAGTGGTGTTCAGATCATTTTCAATGTTTATTAAAATAAAAATTATATAATAAATTATTTTTTCAACCTGAGACTCATTGGCCTTGGCTCATTTTCTGTGAGGAACATGTAAAATAACACATTTTCATTGAGTGCACACTATGCACCCCCCTACACATAATTTGTATTAAATATGTGGTGTTCGGGTTGACTGGACCCGAGGGTAATACAAGTGTGGAAGAGTGTGTGTGTAAGTGAAAACAAGTAAAGATTTAACAAAGGTATGCAGAATGCCTTCACTCTGTCTTCCTCCTCCCTGGGTCTGCTCTTTCAACATAGCACCAAGAACCTGTCTATCTCCCTGCCTGTCTGCCTGTGTCCTGGTTTTCTCGTACTCTCTTTACCCTTTGTAGTGTGTGAAACTACACAATGCCTTGCGGGAACCTGCACAATGTTATTTAAATACATTATTTCGATAAATTATTTTGATGCGTTGCTAAAAATTCAGTATTTTCCCCAACTCTACCCCAGCCAGGTGCAAATTGGAGGAGGAAAAAAACAAATAAATAGCTTTGTATGTGGGGCCCCTTACCAAAATCAATCAGTATGGCAAAAATAATCTCTGCTCAAATCATATTTGCAGAGAGAGAAGCTTGTGTGGAAGGAGCGTCTTCCACTTTGGAAGATTAAGAATTTTCCGTATATGAGGATCATGCCTCTGTCAATTTCGAGTCTGACAGTGAGTTGGAAGAAGAGAATGAGATTGACCCTCAGCCAGCCCCAGGACTAGCCCGTCAGCAGCCAGCCCCAGGACCAGCCCGTCAGCAACCAGCTCATCAGCAGCCTGCAGGAAGAAATGTAAAAAAAATAATGAAATTGAATGGTCTTCTTGCCCAAGGAATGAGCCACCCAGCATGGCGGCCAATGTGATAAGGATGCAACCAGGGCCGACGCGGATTGCGGTTACTCATAAGCAGGACACAAAGTATTATTTTGAACTGTTCATCCCAGACAACATCCAGAAAATAATTGTGGACTGCACTAATTAGGAGGGAAGGCATGTTTTTGTAGAGAGATGGAAGGAGATGGACCAAACTCATTTACATGTATACTTTGGGGTTCTTGTCCTTGCTGGTGTTTTCAGATCAAATGGGGAATCCAGTCCATCCCTGTGGGATGCAGAAACTGTCAGAACTTTTCTGTGTAACAATGTCTCTGGACAACTGTCACATTATTTCCAGGATTATCCCCTTCATTAACCGTGACACCAGACCAGCTCGGTGGCAGAGAGACAAGTTGACTGCAATCAGATCAGTGTGGGACAAGTGGGTGGACCACGTCCCCCTGTTTTCTAACCCTGGGCCCAAGATTTCTGTTGATTAGCAGCTTATGCCATTTAGTGGCCGCTGCCACTTCAGACAGTTCGTACCGTCTATACCCGCAAAAAGTTGAATCAAGATCTGGGCTGCCTGTGATGCTGTTTGTGTATAAGTGTATAAGGGGAAGCCAGATGGAGGAGCCCCTGAGAAGAATCAAGGGATGTGATTTGTCCTGGACATGACACAGGGACTGTGACCACAGCATCACAAGCAATTACTTTTTTACGTCACACAAGCTGGAACAGGAGCTCCTTAAAGAGGAAGTTGACGATGGTAGGAACAGTATGGAAAAACAAGCCAGAGATCCCACCTCAGCTGTTGAATACATGGAACAGGCCTATTATTTCTAAGTTTGTGTTCACGGCCGACACATCCCAAGTGTCCTACATGCCATAGAAAGGCAAAAATATGCTACACTGCATAGGGATGGGAGAATCTGTGGCCAGGAACATCAAAAAACAGAAATCATAATGAATTACAATGAAACAAAATGGGAGGGGTGGACAATTCAGACAAACTGGTGACTGGCTACAGCTGCAAAAGAAGAAGCCTTCGCTGGCCACTTGTGATATTCTTCAACATCTTGGACATCTCGGCGTACAACACTTTTGTCATCTGGATGGTATTGAACCCAGATGGGAACAGAGGGAAGCTCCAGAGGAGAAGGCTCTTTCATGAGGAGCTGGGCAAGGCATTGGTAAGACCTCAAATACAGAGGAGGCAACATATCCCAAGGATCCCAGCCTCTGCAGCCATCGTGAGGAGGATTCAGGAGGAGGATGCTGGTGCAGCAGCCGCCCAGCCCATATAACCAAAAACTCCTAATCAAGTCAAATGTTAATTGTCACATACACATGATTAGCAGATGTTAATGCGAGAGTAGCGAAATGCTTGTGCTTCTAGTTCCGACAGTGCAGTAATATCTAACAATTCCCCAACAACTACCTAATACACATCGAAAGGGGTAAATGAGAATATGTACATGTAAGTACAGTATATGGACGAGTGATGGCCGAGTGGCATAGGCAAGGTGCAATAGATGATATAAAATACAGTATATACATGTGACATGAGTAATGTAAGATATGTAAACATTATTAAAGTGGTATTATTTAACGCATTGTTTAAATGACTAGTGATCCATTTATTAAAGTGGCCAGTGATTGTGTCTCAATATAGGCAGCAGCCTCTCTGAGTTAGTGATTGCTGTTTAGCAGTCTGAAAGCCTTCAGATAGTCTCTCGGTTCCAGCTTTGATGCACCTGTACTGACCTCGCCTTCTGGACGGTAGCGGTGTGAATAGGCAATGGCTTGGGTGGTTGATGTCCTTGATGATCTTTTTGGCCTTCCTGTGACATCGGGTGCTGTAGGTGTTGTGGAGGGCAGGTAGTTTGCCCCCGGTGATGCGTTGCGCTGTTGCGCCTTCTTCACCACACTGTCTGTGTGGGTGGACCATTTCAGTTTGTCTGTGATGTCTATGCCGAGGAATTTAAAACTTTCCACCTTCTCCACTGCTGTCCCTTCAATGTGGATGAGAGGGTGCTCTCTCTGCTGTTTCCTGAAGTCTACGATCATCTTCCTAGTTTTGTTGACGTTGAGTGAGTTTTTTTTCTTGACACCCCACTCCGAGT
This sequence comes from Oncorhynchus mykiss, assembly GCF_013265735.2. Taxonomy (NCBI): domain Eukaryota; kingdom Metazoa; phylum Chordata; class Actinopteri; order Salmoniformes; family Salmonidae; genus Oncorhynchus; species Oncorhynchus mykiss. The sequence goes on from NC_048565.1 coordinate 37,368,641, forward strand.
GCCCTCACCTCCCTGTAGGCTGTCTCCTGTTGTTGGTACCTATACCGGAAGTAAGTGTGAGTAACAAACTTGTAAATACGGAAATAAGAATAACTTGTAAAAATCTGTAAATACAAACAAAATTGTTAAACTTCTTATGGCTTAGATCGCGCTAACAGGATCGATATGACAAAATCCAGTGAAAGTGCAGGGCGCCAAATTCAAAACAACAAATCTCATAATTAAAGTGACTCAAACATACAAGTATTTTCCACCATTTTAAAGATAAACTTGTTGTTAATCCCACCACTGTGTCCGATTTCAAAAAGGCTTTACGACGAAAGCACAACAAACGATTATGTTAGGTCTGCACCTAGTCACAGAAAAACCCAGCCATTTTTCCAGCCAAAGAGAGGAGTCACAAAAAGCAGAAATAGAGAAAATTTAGTTTAGCCAAAGACAGCAACCACGATTGGCTGAGATAATTAGTGTACTGGACATGCCAAGAGATGAGTTTGGATTGGTCCGCCACAAAGCATGCTTCTGTTTATTTGTGCTGGTCAGTATGTCTAGGTAATCCTGTCGAACGCAGTTTTTTTTATGTATTGTGTATTAAAACTGTGTTGCTCTCCACTTTCTGGAGGACTGAGTTTGGAATTCGAGTCTGGTAGCTAAGGAGATGGAGAAAACGCCTGTCTCTGGATTACATCTTCAAACTAAGGGCAACCATGGCATCCGACAGGAGATGTGTCTAACCATGAATGATGTATACATACGGGTAAGATAGTCTAGTTAGCTACATTTTCAGATTTTACACGTCTCACATTTTGACAGAAAGAGCCATTTGCTTGGCTAGCTATAGGCTAATGTTAGCTAGCTAACATTGAACCTGGTTGGTTAGGTACCTGCAGATGCATGCAGGGTAGTAACGTCAAGATTTGTGATTATGATCCATTGTTTACCTAGCTAGCTAGCTAACGTTAGCTCACTAGCTAACATTACGTGTATGACTTATTATTCGTATCTCAGAGCAATTTGCTTTGCTGGCTATAGCGTAATGTTAGCTAGCTAACATTGACCTGGTTGGATAGCTACCTGCAGATTCATGCATGATAGTAACGTCATGAGTTGGGATTATGGTTCATTGTTTACATAACTAGCTAGCTTCATGTCTTAACAAAAGACTCCGCTATAAGTAACCATTTCGGGTGCATTGCTAAATTCAGTCTGGCCATCTATTCATATTTCAGAGCACTCTCATCCAAGTGTGCCAGAGAGCGCAGAATAACTGAATTTACGAACGCTCAACACCCTTTGAATATGGCCGGTGTCAGTAAACATCGGCAAAAAAGCTTAATTAAATTGCTACTAGCAGCACAGTTGCAGTCACCAACGCTATGGATTACATGAAAACAGCCTAACCAGCTCTGCTCATTATTTGTCTGGAAGTAGCTAGCAAGCTAGCTAATGTTAGCCAGTTAGGTTAGGTGCTTGACTGCCGCTGTGAGGTCAGAACATTTAGATCAACCCTACTCATTGGCTAGAGCGTCCGGTGTGTGCTCTGAACTTGTAACGTTCTGAGTGTAGTGGGTGAGAAGTCAGGCGCAGGAAGCAGAGAGTTCAGGGGAGTGCTATTTTAATGCACCACAACGGCGAACATAAGCCAACCCCACGAAAACACAGGGCGTAATACAAAACAAACGCCCCAAACAGGGGGACTTAAACTGTCCAGAAAAGACCCACGAAATGGGAAAGCACGTAACTCACAGACGTGCACACAAGTTTACACAACACAGAAGGTCACAATAATTAATCCCGCACAAGGAACCAGGCGGGCCGGCTGACTAAATAAAGCCTCACTAATTATACATAATTCAAAACAGGTGCACTCAATGAACACATAAGGAGGGGGAGGAAATAATCAGTGGCAGCTAGTAGGCCGGCGACGACGACCGCCGAGCGCCACCCGAACGGGAAGGGGAGCCACCTTCGGTCGGAGTCGTGACAGAACTCAAACACTCTGAATATACAAACTGACAATCTGACAGCACAGTTGCAGTCACCAATGCTCTGGATAACGTAACAACCTAGCCAGCTCTGCTAATGTTCAGTGAGCTGTTCTCTATCTATCACTTAGATGTCTGGAAGTAGCTAGCAAGTTAGCTTGGGTGCTTGACTGCTGTTGTTAATACATTCAGATTTAAATCAATTCAAATCAAAAGAGATGGGTGGGGCTCATTATGGCCTTTTCCACGACCACGGGCCATTACGAGTATATCTAATGCTCCTTCAGTCTTCCAGGCTTTTATTAACAAAGTGTTTCGGGACATGTTGGGATGGGGCGTAGTGGTTTAATATAGATGACATTTTGGTCTATTCTGCTGACCGCGCCTAGCACGTCTCGTTAGTCAGGTCTGTGCTGGGAAGACTGTTGGAGCGTGATCTATACGTCAAACAAGATAAGTGTTTGTTTTTCTAGCAGTCTGTGTCCTTTTGGGCTACCTCATATCCTCGGAGGGAGCGGAGATGGAGGAGCAACGCGTCAGAGCAGTCAGGTCATGGTCCATCCCCAACTCCGTGAAAGCAGTCCAGTGATTCCTGGGATTCGCCAATTTTTGCCGGCGGTTAATCCAGGGCTTCAGCATGGTGGTCGCGCCTCTTACCTCCCTGCTGAGAGGAGGTCCCCAGCGACTTCGTTGGACTGCGGAGGTGGAGAGGGGGGTCGTCGTTCGAGACACTTAAGGCACGCTTCACCACTTCTCTTGTGCTGGCACATCCCGACCCCTCATTTCCCTTCAACGTCGAAGTGGATGCCTCTGAAGGAGTCAGTGCAGTGCTGTCCCAGCGCATCGGAACCCCTCCAAAGCTGCGGCACTGCGCCTTTTATGCCAAGCAGCTGAGCCCCGCTGAGAGGAACTACGACGTAGGGCACCGGGAACTCTTGGCGGTCAAGAGGGAGGCAAGGAGGCACTGGCTGGAGGGGTCCAAACACCCTTTCCTGGAGTACATCAGGGCAGTGAAGAGGCTTAACCTGAGACAGGCCAGGTGGGCTCTATTCTTCTCCAGGATCCAATTCGCGCTTTCTTATAGGCCAGACTCGAAGAATGTGAAGCCAGACACCCTGTCTCGCTTCTATGACGCAGAGGAGAGGGAGGGAGAGGAGACCCCCTTCTCTCCATCCCGTATCATCGCACCAGTGGTGTGGGAAGTGGACACCGACATACGGCAGGCCCTGCGTACGGAACCCACACCTGCACATTGCCCGGAGAACCGTGCCTACAGGTGTGTGGGACTGCCTCCTTACCTGGGCGGCACCTGTGTTGGGTCATCCTGGGATAGGCCGTACCATCGCCTGCCTGACTGAGATGTACTGGTGGCCCACCTTGGCGAGGACGTCTGGGTTTATGTCTCTTCCTGCTCCATCTGTGTCCAGTCTAAGACACCCAGACACCTCCCTTATGGAAACCTCCTTCCCCTGCCGGTTCTACAACAACCCTGGTCTAACCTCTCGGTGGACTTTGTCACTGACCGCCCCCCCCCCCCCCCCCCCATGGGAACACCACTGTTCTTGTCGTTGTGGACCGGTTTTCAAAGCTTGTCGCCTCCTTCCTCTGCCAGGGCTCCCATTGGCCATGCAAATCGCGGAGGCTCTTTTTACACACGTTTTCCGGCACTACGGTATCACGGCACTATGGGAGCCTGGTTCCTGTAAGAAGGGCTTTATAAATTTGATTTGATTTGACCCCGGAGTACCACCCTCCAGCTAATAGGCAGGTGGAGAGGGTCCATCAGGAAGTGGGCAGGTTCCTGAGGTGTTACTGTCAGGACTGGCTGAGGGAGTGGGTGGATTTTATACCTTGGGCTGAGTACGCGCAGAATTCACTCCTCCACTAACCTCACTCCTTTCCAGTGAGTGTTGGGATATCAGCTGACCTTGGCATCTGAGCCAGACTGAGGCCCCTGTGTGGATGATTGGTTTCGGCACACTGAGGAGCCCGCGTTGCTGTGTTCCTGCGGTGGAGAACCTGGAAGCTTCGCTGAAAAGGGATTATCACTGTCGATGCCCTGACTGACCCGCACCTTATCCCTGTAGTCGTCCCCAAGGCCGGTGTCATCCCACCTTCAGCGCATCGGGTGGGGGGAGATCCCGACGGTACTGCTGCTCATTCTGTTCACCAGCTCCGGAGATCTACTTCACCGGCCTTTTAGGTGTCATTGAACTGGATTCATTACCACCAACCCTGGACTGTCTTGTCTCATTACGCACACCTGATTCCCATTCTCCCTGATTAGTATGCGTATGTATGTGCCCTCCGTTCTCCCTTGTCTGTTATTGTTACCATGACTGTTGGTCGTGTGAGTACCTGTTGTCATCACTGTCCTGATCAGGTCAGGTTACAGGAGACCACAACCCTACAGATTATCTCTCAACCCCAACATAGGAGGAGAGATCTAGGGGTCTGAAGATGTGGGATTTTATGACCCCTCACTCCCCTGGTAAATCTTAGGCCACAGACACATTCCTTTTGTCCTGTTACTATGGAGAACCAGCCTCAGAACATTAACATGAAATAAAGGGACTTTGGAACAATGTTTTCCATCAGCCATAATGGTGGTCATGACGATAGATGGAATATGAAAATGTATGTCATTTTTGTTTTGTTATTAAAGGTTAATAGATGACGTTATTACAAAAACATTGTAACGTCAACAGTTTACCTAGTATATGTTTATCCATTGTACGTTGTATGGAAAATGTCCAAATCAAAGAGAATGTTTTGGTTAGATGAAATGTAAAGTTGTCTAAAATTTAATTTGAGTAAAATCTAGACCTTGCCTCTTAACTAGATTCACCCAGGGAATTGCCCTAAAGGCGGTTATGCCCACTTCTGACACGAGGGTATAAAACCTGTGAGTAAAGAATTTACAGATAAGACTAAGTGACCCAAGCTGCAGCCGAGGTCTAAAAAGTCAACAAACCCAAAACACAACACAAGTTTGAAGACAAAGAAATCTTTTTCTAGCCAAGCTGCGGATGAGTAGCTGTGTCTAAGCGGGTGAATTCAAGTCGAACCACCTAGCCTCCACCTCCCATCGAATTGTGGTATCTACACTGTTTCATTCCTACGCTGTGAGCTCTGAGCTACAGAGCTGTCTGTCCTCAGAAGAGCCCTTCCAGAACAAGGACGAGGGAACAGACTCCTAAGCCAAAAGGACATCGTGAGTACGACCAGAGAGGTGCGCCGGAGAAGTGCGTGATTGAGCTGCCTGAACGGTACACGAGGAGAATCAACAGAGACCTTCCTCACGTAATTACATCATTATATTCTGACCCATAAGAGCGGCAGTTTGGGGCAAGGCTAGGGTTAGAATAAGCATAGCTGACAAATTCACCCAAATAAACATTTCTCTCGTGTACTTTCTCTTTTTCTCCTTTTTAAATCCCCATTTTGGGTAACACGCACCATAGTGTGTTGGCCCGTTATACTAAGTTCTAATCAATAGCCTAGAATGTGTATGTGTATATTTTATCATTTTAGCTTTCTAGTAAATAAATACCCAACTAAGATTGGCGTGGTACGAACTCATTGCTGAGACCCGGGTCCGTGCAAATTCCCGGATTATGCGACATTCAGAACAAGATTGTGGAGGTAACTGGTTAATTAGTGTCTGTTGGAAAATCTATATTCTGATATTCTTTGAGTTAATTCGGGAAATAAAACTCAATAAAAACTTATTTTCCCATGGTGCCCCAGGTTAATGAGTTAATGATTGCTTGATTAAGTTAATCACGCAATTAGAAACTTTTAATCATTCGATGAGCAACGTCACGACACTGGTATTGTATCGGCTTCCATGCTACGTGTTATTGTGCACTTGTTTTACAGGTCTCGTTCCATGTATTATTTAGAGGTTTAAACCTCCCTCTTTTCTTTGGGTGGAGACAATAAAACCCCCTATTACGTATTCCTGCGCCTGTCTCCAATCATTATACAATGTGACTTGTACTTAAGTACATTTAAAACCAAGATACTTTTAGGCTTTTCCTCAAGTAGTATTTTACTGGGTGCCAATATATTTTTATTAAGTCATTTTCTTAAAAGCTATCTTTGACAATAGAGTACTTTTTCCACCACTGCTACAATGTCACTGCTTGCAGTACAACTTACTAGCATGCATTGTGCATGCCAGACATGGTGACAGTGCCAGTCAGTGGAGGCTCCTCAGAGGAGGAAGGGAAGGATCATCCTCCTCGGTGGATTTCAGAAAAATGGAAATAGTGAAACAACTTTTTAAAATCTTTTTTAGATAAAACTATACTAAATATATGCACCACACATTGTGGAAATGCAGTACTGAGAGAGACTTAGTCATTTCTTCAAACAATCATCTTTATTTAATATCTATTCATTATTGCAATAATGAGACGTCAACCCAACAGTCTTGACTGACTGTTGGGCTGAGAGTCTGAATCATACAGACAATGCACAGTTCATAAAGCTTATACCCAGAATGCTTGGTTCCACCCATCCCATATAGATTGGGGCACACGATAAGCCACTTTGGGTTCATCCTATGGTCATCTGCCTCTGGTGCTGTCTCCCAGATGCCAGGATGTCTAAGAACCATAGAGAGAGCCTCAATCTCATCTATAGCATGCAGGCCCAGTTAGACCAGAGACATATGTCTCACATACACCACTAATGATAGACTGGAATGTGGCTGTTTTTTTTTATCACAGAGATATCAATCGTCAGCTTCAAGCTGACACCCAGACTAGCTACAGGGTGCTAGAGTGGACACCATGAAAACTCAGCATTAGCAGGCCAGTCTCACTCTTAGTTAAATATAAATTACTATTAATATCAAACAAATCAAGTAAGTATGTCATTTTTCCCTGACATTCCCCTCTCAAAGCTAAGCTTCTTCCACAAAAAATGTAAGTATACAAGCATTACATGATTATTGTTAAACGTAAATTCAAACAAACAAAGTACATATTTCTAGTGCCTGATATTTCATCCATAGTAAACAACCTTTCTTTTGGTTGCTGAGTTTTAGACATATCTTAACTAAACACAGTCAATCTGGAATAGAAAATGAAACATAAAAAATGTAATCACACATGATTCATTACAGGAAATAGGACAGTCATCACACTGGCACTTTGCACAAAGACAGGGGTCAGCGTGACAGACACCACTCTCTGGGCACCTTGTACATTCAGTGTGGGCTCCACATCTGGGTCCTTATGCTCCGGATTGGGGTCCTCATCAGAGATGTAGTCAGGAATAGGGAATAGGTCAGGGAAATCATTCAGTTTCCAAATCCTAATTAAAACCCAATTAATTATCCAACAAATTTAGAATGACATTGCTCGGTGATTCACATTGGTTGTATCATTCAAAATCAAAAACACTCAATTTAACACTGGCAGAATGTACATTTATATTACCCTACAATATATTAATCTCATAATTCTAGTATTAAGTTCCTAATCAGGGTTATAATTACAGATCAGTATCTCAATGCAATCTTAGCCTAAATCACAATACATTTAGCAGTGTAGACCTCCAAGTCTAAAATAATTACGGGTAAAGTTGACCAACCCCCTCCCTTCTCCAGCACTTAATCTTCTGGGATTTTTCTTAATTTTCTTCTTCAGCTTGCTTCACAGTTCAAGGTGGATGGCCCATGATAATGTCCCAATTTCAACGTCTTACCTGAACCCCACCACAACTCATTAAGTCTTGTC